>NW_009223898.1:22521-29518 GCF_000690835.1 Fulmarus glacialis | reverse complement strand
CAATCCACAAATTTTACTTTTTTTTTCTCCCAATTCGCTCCCCCATCCCACCAGAGGGGGGTAGTGAGCGAGCAGCTGTGTGGTGTTTAGCTGCCATCTGGGGCTAAACCACGACAAGTTTGAACACTTGGTTTTTCCAAAAGCGAAGAGGAAAGGTGACCAGCTAAGGCTGCGAGCCTTGTCAGAGCTGGGGCACCAAGGCTTTGGTACAACTCTTGCTCTCTTTACCTCCCTTTCCCTCCAGGGTCAACATAATTACTGCCCAGTTTAAGCATCGGTTACTTAACATCGTCTCTAACTTCTTTGTGCTGATATTTGGGAAGTGCGTTGGAAGGTATTGCTTTTTACTCTGCAGCACCATCAGCAGTTTCCTATCGGCGCTGGGGGTTTGCTAGAACAGTTACTGACAGGTTGACTGTAATAAGTCATCTTGATATTAAAGGGCACTGTGTAACTTACATGCTTAATTTACCAACAGCCGGTACGCTTTTCTCACGTGAGAGGTTTTGTGTTAAAGGCGTTACTGTTAATATCTTTTCTATTTCTGATTGCTTTTATCTTTTAATATTTCAAAATTGGAAAGTCATCAGAAACCACTGTGGGAGAAAGGATAGGAACTCGGGCTCCAGCTGGGGGGGAACGGCGTCCGCTTGAACTCCGTCCCTTCGGCTGGGAGGCCGTTGCCTTCCAGAGATGTCTTCAAGCAAAGAGTGGTTATTAATTACACTAAATTTTGAGCAGGTTACTGGCCTAGAATTTCTGCAGTTTCTTTTGGCTTCCGTTCTACTTTCTTAGCTTCTGAAGCAGTGACTCATCTAAGCCAAATGTTTTCTTCTGGGCTTTTTAACTTGGAACTGTTTAGATTTTAAACTGACAATTGCAATTAAAGCTGGCTCTCGTGGTGCCGCATTAGCTGTCAGGTACAGCAACATTTAACTGAATATAATGTTCTTTCCCAGCTCCAGGTCTATCACTGTCTTTCTGTAATTCCTCATCTCTTGTGACCTGCCTGCGGCTCTGTAAGGAGAGGGTTTTAGCTTAACCTTAGGTGTGGTAGCACGCTTGTCTTTTCGGGCTGTAAACAACTCAGGAAGACAACACTTGGACTTCTTTTTGTCTGTATGCGTCTGCTGCAGGAGTAGATGGTAGATAACGGATTTCTGCGCAGCTGTGGCATTGCCTGGAAAAGCGTTGCCGTAATTACCAACGTTACAGGCATAACAAAATGAACACTGGCTGCGTAAGGAGGGTGGAGAAACCAAACCAGCGCTCTAAAAGGAGACATTGTCTCTTGATTTGGAAATACGCGTCCTGACGAGTTCTTTTGCAGGGAGGAAGGAGACCTCTGCCTGCCTGCCTCTCCGGGCAGTGACCGTGCTCGGTGCTCCCTGCCTGCAGCTTTCCGAGCGCTGCTGCCCTCGTGCAGGGCGCGGGCAGGAAGGTGAGACGGGGAGGCTGTCACTTCCCCGTGATTCATCGGCTCTGCTCGAGTCCAGTGGGAGCCCAAGTGTATCCGTAAGTTTAATTTTAAACAGATTGTTGAAAGCAGCAAGCTAGCCGTGGTGTCTGCACCTGTTTTTATCGGTTTTCTCCATGTCTCCTTCAGGGATTGTGTTCGCTTTGGCTCAGCGCGTGAAGCTCTGCCATGGGACGCTGAGAGCACTTCCTCCTGACCAGGCTCTGTTTACAAGGCCCCGCCGCTTTTACAAGGCCCCAGTTGCTAACAGAATTTAAAAGTTAAAATTTCTCTTGACAAAAATAAATCTAAACAGACACAAGAACTTGGCCTTTTGCAGGATAATTCCTCTTCACCAGAATTAGTTTACCGTATGCAAACCCCTAGTAAATCATACCAAATAATTTTGACCCGTGTAGCTTGCTTTATGGTTTCAGGGTTCCAAAAGCAACATATATATTATCATTTGACACTGACCTAAGGGGATAGAGTTTGCATTAGAACATTTGTTGAAAAGATTGAATTCATCGGTGTTAGGTGAGAGAAAAGCTGAGCTAGGACATAATGAAGCCAAGGTGATATCCAAGTTTAGTCACCGTACTCAGAAAAGCCTCATTAACAGAAGCCCTCCCACCTTTGGGGAGTAAGGTGCTCTGGTTAAAAGCTGCTTAAAATCGTCTGGGAGATGAGTAACTGCATGGCTTTTAGTCCTAGACTTAGAATTAGGCAGAACTTTGCAGCCCTGCTTCTCTCTTCACCTCTCCTCAATAGCTCTGAGAGCGCAACTGTTTTGTTCTGCATATCTGTTCTGCATGTCTATCCTGGCGTGGAAAAAATGAGGCCCAGTCTATATAGCAAAGACGTAAAATTTGTAAGATGATCTTCTGTGAAATTGCTGGCCAGGTACTTTCTGTGTTTTACACCATGCTTTATGAGTCCGTAATATCTTGTGTCCTGTTCCTGCAGCCTGGCCGAGCGGTGCACAGTGTTTCGGAGCAGGAGGGGACGTGGTCTCCTAAGCCGGAACTGGAATTTCTGTGCGGCTTTTTACTTTTTGAGCTTGCACTGCAGGTTACTGTACCCTCTACGTTTGAACCAAGTTTTCACTTTTTGTTTTCTATACACAAGTCAGTTTACAGGCAAACTTGACCTTTACCTCTAAGTAGCACCCAGTAGTGATACGAGCTACTTCAGAGAGCCTGCTGGCTTCGTCCCAGCAAGCCGTGCCGGTTAGGGCAGTAATAGCAAGTAACATTTTACTTCTCATGTGTGTGTTTTTTAACAACATCTTTGCTAGGGAAGAGCAGCGCAAGTGAACGTGCGGAGATTCATTGTGGGCGGTGAACCTGCTTAGAAGGATGTACCGTGGGAAGGGAAGCCTGACGTGGAGGCTGAGCTAGCGGAATAGTGCTGGAGATGCTGCATTTAGGAGAGACAGGAGGCTAACACCCGGTACCTGGAGACGTGCTGAGCTGGGAGGCCAGGACCGTGCCTGTGCTGCGGCCCAGCTGCCTGCCACGTAAAACCTGAGATGCTGCAGTCTGAGACCCATGGCGTTGGTCACCGCGGTACTGAAGTGCATGCCTGCACTTTCAGTTGTTCAGGGCAAATTCCACGTGGAGTAGGTACCATACAATAAATCCAAGGCTTTTTCCACAAATACGATTTTCTTCTCCAGTGAAAAACTGCTTCCAAGAAGCGTTCTCTTCCTTATGCACCCTGCTCCTGCCCAGAGCTGCGGGGAAGCGGGAAGCAAGCCGATGAGGAAGATCCAGTCCGTGGTGACAGGACAGAGGCAGCTGGCAAAGAGGCAGCCCATGTATCATTCTGCCCAAAGCCTTATGAAACTCTAGGAAAGCATGCCAGGCAGTCAGCTTTCTGCCCCTCTGTGCGGTTTAGTCACCGTGCAAAGCCTTCCTTCTGCCACTCTGAGCGGGTTGGATGCTTTCTCTGCTTCTTGTGGGCAAAAAAAGGAAGGGATACTCAGCTGTCAGCAAACAAATGTGACTGTGCCTTTGCTGTCTGCAGCCGGGGTGGCCAAACTTCTTTATCAAAAGAGTCTTCTGGAGGCAGTAGTGATCTATATTCTCTTGTGATCCAGGTCTGCCTGCTGGAATCAGAACTAGATGAAGGAGCATCTTGTCCTCAGGGGCCTCATCCCTGTGCAGCTGAGCAGCCATGGATGTCTGTCTGCATAGAAAGAGCCTTTTCTCTTTGTGCACTGTATAGGGTCGGGCAGCTGGACAGCATCTGTGTATTCCTGTTCAAGAGTCTGTGTCCTCCTCCGTGGTGTTCTGCTTGTTATTAACTGGCGGTTTCCTACCGAAAGAAGTGGTATTAGGATTAATTACAGAGCTGTTGCCGAGAACCTGTATCAAGCAGTTTTGCGGGGGCTCTACTTCTCACTTCACTGGTACCCGTCTGGAAATAACAAATTACGGTTTTACTTTGTTGCTGAATTTCCTTTTCAAAATATGTGAGAATGCAGCGAGCAGAGTTAAGTAGTGATGTACTCCTGGTTCGGATTTGGAAGTGAGACATCACTGTCAAGGCACTGGTTTCTTGTAGAGCTGCAGTAAATCTTGAAGCACGGCCGTGTCTTGGTTGGGGGGTGCAGCAGAGGCTCCCCACGCTCGAGGGTGGGATTGCAGGAGCGGGCATCTGAGAACGCTTGTGCTTGAAGTGGTCTTCTCTAGCAGCTGTATTCTGTTAATAGGGTTTCCATCGTCCTGTTTCCTCGTGTGCTGCAGTAATTTGAGGAAACAATTACCTCTGACTTCAGCCTCACCAGAGCCCCTGTTCTGGGTTGTGCTCGGAGGAAGGACCATCTGTTACCACAAATGGTCCCCAGCCTTGCTTAGAGCAAGGAGATGGAGGTGATGGTGATAGGCCGCTCTTTTTGGTTTCGCTAGTAACAAAATTGAGGCTTGCCTTTATGCAGGTGTGCTGTCAACATCGTCAGCTGGAGCATCTGCCACTTCAAAAAGGAGGTGGCAAGAGCTTTTGCAGTGGAAGGGAAATGAGGCTCCTGGTTACCATTAAGCCCGATTTTATGGAAAGACGACTGCATGTGCATAATTAAATTTTTCCCAAGAGCCAGAAAGGAAAAGGATACCTGCATGTCTGGACCTGGCCACTTGCAGGCGAGGCTGCGGTGCTACTGGAGGAAGGGCCAGGTTTCTGCGGTCTGCAGCGGCTTTCGTGTATCCCTACCTGCAAGCGTGCTATTCTTCGTTTTTGTGCTCGCTGCTTGAGTTTTGTTGGCTGAACTCTGGCTCTTCCAGCCTTGCGCTGAGACTGTGGTCCACGCTTTTATGACCTCTAAATTGGACAATTGTAATGTGTTGTTTTATGGCCTTCCTGTGCAAAGGTTGCGCAGGCTCCAGCTGTTCAGAGATGGGGGCCAAAACACTAACTCTCCTGCCATGGCCTCCACATGTCAGCCTGGTCCTGGGGGACCCCGGGCTGGCTCAGAGTCAAACATCAGCTTGATCTTAAAATTGCTTTGATGGCTTATAATGCTGAGTATAATGTGGGATCTGTGTGTTTTATCTACGCTGCTGCTTTTTATGAGCTTAGTCACTGCTTGAGATCATCTGAAGTCAGTTTTATTGGTCATTCCAAACCATAGGTTAAAGACCTGTGGAGTACTCGTTTTTCAGTGCAGTGATCTAAATCTGAAATTAATTACCACTATAGTCTGACATACTGATGTTAAAATAACTCAACCCAACTGGTATCTCTTAACCCTGGTTTGTAGTGTAAGCTGCTTTCTAGCAGGTTTGTGTATACGGTCTGTTACAGGATTTTATCCTGTTCACTGCGGGCTCTGTGGTGCCCGTAGCTGGACAGCACGCGCCGGCGTCTCGCCGGTTATGGAGGCACTGGCTTTTGGCAGCAGGTTCGCACCGTCTCTCCGGCTGCCTCTTGCACAGCGCTGTCCTGTTCTCCATGCCTCACCTTCACTAATTTGCTTTTCCAGATACTCTGGAGGAAGAGCTGTTCGGAGTCTTCTAGTGACTTTTGTCGGGATGGTGGTTTGAGACGGGAAGGAGTAGGTCGCTTCGCTGTTCAGCATCCTTCCAGTCACGTAATCACTTAAGGAGCAATACACTGGTCTGGTTGTCTCTTGATCCTCTACTTTTTCAGAAGAAAAGCAGAGAACAGTTAAAAACTGCATTCAGTTCCCTCTGTCCGTACTCATCTGAAATGGTTCAGAACAACGTATTGAATGAAACAGATTCTGCTGGTTCACTAGGAAGAGGCGGAATAGTGCAGTGTTAAATAAAATGGGTTTTGATGTCTGATTTCCGTCTATATTTTGTTAGTAATGTGCTAGTGGGTGTTACTGCTGCTGTGGCTGAAGTTCAATGGTTGTCTTATGCTGGGTCACTACAGGGACCTTAGATACTTCGCCACAACCATAGCTTAACCCTGCGCTCAGGACTGAAGAGAATCTCCCTGGTTAGGTCTTCATGAACTGATTTTTCTGGATCAGTTCTTTAAAAAAGCTTCATGTGGTGTAAGAGCCACTCTGCTCGTAGCTAGCTTAGTCCGAGAGCTGTTGGCTGTTTAAAGATAATGTGACAGGATCCCAAGATACAAGCTTTTTAATTGAACTGTGAGTTTATTTGGACAGACGGTTCGTCTTTATTGACACAGAAGAATGGGCTCTTCCCCTGGTTGTATGAAATGGTGCTACCTGAATATTCTGTCGTAGTTAAAATTATTTTAAAAGGTGAGTTCATACCAAATCAGTCCATCCACCTCTGTGAGACCCCAGGCTTAATGAGCGAGTGACTGTTATTTGGAGTAATCTTTCATGCTCAAGAGCGTCTGTCTGTCACCTTTCTGAAAAAATCCACTGATTTCTGCAAATCTGGAGAACCGTGGCGTTGCCTCCGTTGCGCTTTGTGACCCAGACCAACACTTCCTTGCTGTTGTGCTTGGCTCCGGTTTGTGACTAGTCCTGAAGATGTCCCATATAAGACCTTTCTTTTCACCAGCTCTGCCTGGGACAGAGGTTCTCCTGAGCGGTTCGCAGCATGTCGCAGAGTTCTTTCAAGATGTTTTGCTTGAAAATTGAGATTAAATCCTTGCTGGGCAATGATCAAAACTGTTGCTCTGCGGCAAGAGTCTTCATGGCTTTCTCTTAGACTCCTCCAGGAGGACCTCACAAATTTTGTGCGTCTGCTTGCCTGTGTTGGCCATAGGACTGACAGATTTGACATCAGCGTTTCTCTGAACGTTCTGTTGATTTCCACAGAATTAGTGAATTCAAAACATGAAGTAGTTATGGGTATAATAGATTTACTGGTCAGATATTTACCTGAGAGTCTTCATGGCTTTCTCTTAGACTCCTCCAGGAGGACCTCACAAATTTTGTGCGTCTGCTTGCCTGTGTTGGCCATAGGACTGACAGATTTGACATCAGCGTTTCTCTGAACGTTCTGTTGATTTCCACAGAATTAGTGAATTCAAAACATGAAGTAGTTATGGGTATAATAGATTTACTGGTCAGATATTTACCTGACTCTTTGA
>NW_009223898.1:0-22511 GCF_000690835.1 Fulmarus glacialis | reverse complement strand
CATATTAGCGTCAGGGCGAGGAGGAGGATTCTTGCCTTGTACAGTGAGCTCCAGCACTTCAAAGAGTGCTGCGCCAAGGACTGCACCTGTGTTTCATAGTTTCTGGTGTTCCTGTAATACATTAGTTTACCTATTTGTGGATGCAAACTTTTGAGGGCTGTGACTTCTGCAACTAAATTGCCTTGTGCAGTGAAAATACTCTTCTGTTAAAGCTTACTGTCGGGTCACTCTTCATTCTTATTTTGAAAGGGTGAACAAATAATTTTTTTCCGTGTTATTCATTATTTTATAGGGCTCTGACATATCCCCTTTGATCTCTTCTCCAAGAATGAAAAACCCTCATTTCTGTGGTCACTCCTCTTGCAGAGATTGCCCACGTCACCCTGGTTGCTGACCTTTCAGTCCGTACGACGTCAGCGACAGCGATGACAGCAGGGGATGGTATTCGGATACTGGTGTGCTGGGGGATTATTCAGTGGTAACGTTTGTTCTTTCCCTGGCCTTGTTTACTTTTGATTTCTTCATATGATTGATCAGTGAGGAAGGTGGAAGAAGGTTTTTGCCTCTATAATCAAAGGATGTTATCAAAATTACAAACAAAATTATGTAGAGACTTAAAAAGCTTATTTATAGATTTTTATTTCTCAAGCTAGCAACCTAATAACGCAACCTGTTGCTGTGTGGTACTAGTTTTTTACATAATATTCAGATTGTGATTAAGACAGTGACTGTTGAGCCTTGATGAAACAAAAAAGTCTTTTTTCTTGTAAATACGGTATAAAAATGCCTATCTCATTGCTCTAAGAAAAGTAAATGCCATTTTCTGTGGTAGAGCAGAGGCGGTTAAAACTCTTTAAATTGTTACCTTTACACCTGTTGAAAAAGTGGAAACTGGTAAACGGGGAACAGGCACTTTTTGAGGACCGCTGAATGTCTCGGTATTTAGAAAAATCTACAAAACAAGTGAGCCTTTGTGGCTGCAAAGAGTAGCTGAAGTTTCTGAACCACACTTAAACCACAGCTGTGTCCTTCTCCGTGAAAGGAACGCAAGATTTGTCTCGTTAAGAGAAAAGGAGCAAGTAAGTTTTTCCATCCTCCCAGAGAAAAGCTTTCAGACCTCCTTTCCCAGCGCACGTGGAGGCATGCCGTCACCCTCAGCCCGCAGCCGCAGGTTCCTCTGTCCTCACCGTTCTCTCTTCGTTACTGCAAGGTGGGCTAAGCGGCATCTCCTACGAACTCTGCTGCGGTCGATGTCCTCCAGCGCAGGCTGGCACCGGGGAGGTGCAGCCGGGCTCTAGCAGGGCTCGGGGTCCCCTCTTGCAGGGACTGTGCAGACCCAGATCTGAACTTCTCCACATACCCTTGCTCGCAGTCCTTGAAATTCAACTTCCTATCATATTTTATTCTGTTATATCTGAGTGCAGGACATGTTCTTGAGGATGGAAGCGGGCAGCTTGACGCCAGGCGCTAGAGAGATGAAAGCCTTAAATGGCCCCAGGCTAACCCTGGCAGTGATCCCCCGTCCTCGCTGTCGTGGACACGCAGAGCAAAACACCCCGCGCCGTTCCCTCACCCGCTTCTTGGCTTCAACGCGTGCCTTAGCGTAAGGGAGAAGAGGGTGCCCTGGGGAGATGGCAGGGTGGCTTTTCAGTGGCAATGCCAGCTTGTACGTGGGGAAAACTGAAACGAAGTACTTTGAGAAAGCGAAGAGATCAGAGGCTCGCTGAGCCTGTGGTCCAGAAATCTTGGTCTGCTGCAGTAATGGATGCTGCGGGTACCAACCAAATGCGAAACCAGGTAAGGAAAGAAGTATAAAAGACAGGGAAATCACTTTTATTAGGAAGGTCAGACTTTCCTTTAAGCTCAGGTCTTCTTGCTCTCTCCTCGTGTTGCTGAAAAGCAACAAAAAATTGTGTCTTTGTGCCTGGCTCGTTAGGCAGCAGGTATTAGGGCACTGACTTCAAACACGAAGCCAGGATCTCTTGCTGCTCCGAAGTGGGTTTGCTATTGGAAGCGACTCAGTCTCAAAACCAAACCTTTTCTCTGTGTCTTGGGCGTGTTACATTACACATTTTGAAAACCACTTCTCTCTCTAGTTACTGATACCACCGCTCCCTGCTGTAGCAGTGTTCAGGGTAGCTGGGGGTTTGGAAAACCCGTGGTGTCTGCGGGTTGCCACTTGGCTGCTTGCAACACCTGCTTCTTCTGTGGTCTGTTGCTACTTGCAGCCAGGTTGTCTGCAGAAATGAAATGCTGCATTCTCTTATAAGCTCACTGGGATAATAAAAAGAAGGCAAAAGCAGTGCTGATACCCGTTTGATGGCTGTGTTTGGTTTGCATCCCTGTTTAGTCAGCAGAATGCAGATAATCTCTCTTGGTGGGGGCAGTCATTAATATTCCATATTCCTGAGCTATTTCCAGACTCTAAAGCAAGAGCCATTTACAGCTATTCACTCTTTTCCAAGAGTGAATCCCCCCAAAGGTTATACCTGCTGGAGATTAAAGATTGATAGCACTCGAGCCAGGATTCAAAATAGCTTTTTAGTCTAGTAGCTGATTTAGTGCGAACTAAGATAGAGCTGCTTCCTTCCACCGGACAACTGGTATTGCAGGGAATGAACGCCTCTGCTCGGTGCCTCATCCTGCACGTCCCGATCTCTGCCTTGCTAGTCTGGCTTGCCCTAAGCTCTGCCTCTGACCCCTTCCCTTATGTGCCTGTTCCCCAGGGAGGTACTGTACCTCGAGGCATCTGAACCCTGCCCTCTTGCGCTCGCCTGCATAGTCCGACGCATCTTCCTCTGGGTATCGCGGATGGCAGCACAGTCCCGAAAGCCCAGGAACTGACAGCTCAGGTATTGATCTTAAAACAATAGCCTAAAAATCAGTTCGAGCAAAGAAGAGTGATAGGTTGCAAGACGCCGCAGGAAAGGTCCGAGTCAGGATTTAACTGCAGACAGGAGTTTCACAGGTGTGGAGTAAGGACTTAAAAATTACAAGGTCGAATCAAAGGTCCTGATCTTCCAGCTCTGTTTCTGACGAGACCGTTCGCAAAGGGCAGGAGGAAAGGAGCAAGGCAAGCACGTCGCGCTGCTCTCCTGGAGCAATCTCCTGGCACCAGCGTTGTGGGTTAGGGGCTTCCTGAGATACAGGTGATGCCCTGGTCCTTAATGGTCCTCAGTAGATTTGTTTTTCTTTGTGTGATTTTGTCCGATGACTCCTGGGATCTGGCAGCAGAGGTCTGCATCTTAATTACGTGGTGTCTGGAGAACCGTGTCCCTTTGTTTGTACTGAATCTGCCAGCTGCTGACTTCAGCTGATATCCCTAGCCTCAAATCAGAAGGGAGAGGGAACAGTTGCTGCCTGTTCGCCTTCGCTTTGTCTTTTGACTTCACTGCTGTGGGGCACCGGGTCGGTGCTTTACAGAACCGCTCATTTATCGTGTCACGGTCGTCTCTCTGCGCAGCACCGCTCCGCTCAGGGCTGTGGTTTTCCGTATGTGTGCTGCTTCATATTTTTCCGGGTAATTTTCATCTGCCACAGTGTATTGCTCTCACTCATTTTTATTGCCATAACTAACATAGATTACCCGGCTTTCTGCCCTTTTTGAGATCATCCATGGGTGTGCATTAAGAGCCCCAGTGACAGGGTTCAGTGTTGCTCTCAAAGGCTAAAGCCACCCTCACTTCGTTCTGATACGCCTTTAAACCGTTTGAATATGTAACTGGCAGGCGCAGTGCTGTACAGGATGCATCGCCCTGCGTGAAAATGCAGGTTGCATGAAGAGGGCTGGAAAACTGCCGCTCCTCTGAAATTTGGGTGAGGCCGTAGTATCTGTGACCCTAAACTTTGCTCTGGACCCATACTTTGCCTAAGATCTTTGCCCATTTGGTTTTTTTCAAACAAATACGGATGTAGCAGGACCCTTCAGATCTTGATTGGTTTGCTGGATTAAAATCCAGTTTTATTTTCTACACGCTGTTGTCTGAAGTACTAGAACATCTGTGTTCTGCATGATGAAGGAATCCATTGCTTGCTGCAATGCCAATTCTAAATAAACTCGGAAGAACCTTGTGGCAGGAGATAAAAATATTGTAGGACAGAAGAAAGTGCAAATACAAACTCTGCAGGCATCAAGTGTGTTCCTATACGGTCACGGTCGCATGCTGCAGTTGAAAATCATGTATTTTCTAGCGTGAGTCTCCAGGGTTCAAACCCCCAAAGCAGGAGCTTTAAAAAACTTGAATTGAGGGTTTTTTTCGATGCACACTCTTGGTGAGTGTATATGGTGCAATCTTCTTTCTGCACCTGAGTACTGGAGTTTACCTTCAAACAGAGTAAGATGACTCTCTCCTGTAATTACCTGATTGTAAAACCCTGGTTTTAAGAAAAATGCCAAGCAGCAGCACAGCCCCAATGAGTGTGTGACAGCTTGCAAGACTGCATTTTCTTTAAATTGCGAAATATTGGATAAAAAATAGTCATTTATTTCAAAAATTGCTAGCTGTGAAGTCAAGCGCGGCTTTTACCGAGAGTAATTTTATCTGAAAGGAGAGTAACGACCATTTTCCTGAGTGTATACTGGTAATTAAAGCTCTTTGGAAAGGCTGTTTTTCAAGCAGGACGGACGTTTCTCCTGAGGACCCTTGTACAGCCGCAGTGATAAATGAGCGTCTCTCCTGGCTTCGGGAGATAACAAATGTCATTCTCTGTCTGGCAGAAGTGCGCGGGCGTCCTGAGCCCCTGGGCTTCGGCGAGAAGGCGCCCGCTCCCTCTGAACGGCCCCACGTCAGCTCCGGTCTCAAACTGGGGGAGACTGGTTGTCTGTGGGGGGAAGATACACATCTAGCTGGGGATTCTGCCTGCGGACCCCGTGCTCCCCCCAGCACGCAGCCGCCCAGGCAGGTTTCCAGCCGAGATGGGCGCGTGCTTGTTCTGGATGGGGGAGCAGCGGGTCCCGGGGGCGCCGGGGACAGGCAGCCCTTCGCTCGTCAGCCAGTCCCACGCACTGCAGAAGAGAGGAGTCCCATGTCTTTGCTTTCGAGAGGCATGCCCCTTCATGGACCTGAGCCACAAACCTTTTCCTAAGGCTGCCGGACCTCGTCCCCGGCTTCAGAAATGTCCCGGCTGCGCAGGGTGAGGGACGGCACGCAGGGTGTCCCCGAGGAGCAGGGGTTTAAGAGAGGCAGGTGTGGAGCGGGGTCCGGTTTATGCAGTCCTGTAAAATATTGTATAAACAAAACGCTTCAAAGATCTTTTAATAACTCCCGAAATGAAATGTTTGAAACTGGCCCTTGTAAACTCTTCACCGGCATTTAATTGCCTCATAAAACAGTATGCTAAAAAAAGTATTAAAGGGGCTTTTTGCTGCTCTCAGATCAGTTTAACCCTTTGGGGACCTTGTGTCCAGCTGTTTCTCTCCCGCTGCCTAATGAGCAGTTACCACCTTCTTTCTTTGCCTTTCATGATACATCACTGGCTCTGATCCGCCAGACCTCGACCTCTTCGCGTGGCTCAGGTGTGGCACGAGCAGCGGCCGGTGGTGGCAGGACAGCCTCATCCACACTTTTTTTCTCTGCCTCGGACCCTCGGGATTTCGGCAGCGGGTGCAGGGCTGCGGCTCTTCCCTTTCTAACACCGGGGCCCGGCAATTTCTCGATGCGCCTTTCTGTCCCGAGGCGAATCGAGGAGCCGTGTTCAGATGGTCTGTGCCGAGGAAAGCTTGGCTAATTTACAGACCTCCCCAAATCCCCGCTGGGGCCCGGAGCAGCAATCCTCCGTGCGCGTAATTGGCAGCTGGTGCGTGGGGAGCGGTGGTGCAGCTGAGATAACCGCAGCTGTACCCGTCGATACGAGGGCAGCCCCATCTCCCCAGCCAGGCACCGGCTCCCACCCCCGGGGCCCCTCGCGTCCCCAGGCTGCTGCCTTTAGGGACACCCTGGGTTTGCTGCCGAAAGCACCGACCGCTCCTCGCCGTAGCCGAAACGCAGCCCCTTAGTTGTAAGCTCACCCCTTGCTGCGGGCAAGCAGGCAGCTGGGGGTGACTGTCCCCTCCGAGGGGGAACGCTTTCTTTGCTCAGATGTTTTTGATGCATCTGCAAGCGATAGCCTGTTTTGAGAAAGTTGGAGTGATTCCCTGTGCGTTTTCCCTCTCTGAGTGTTTGTCACCCACCCTTTTGGTCTGCCGAGGGCTCGTCTTGCCCTTGTATCGTAATCGAGTACAAGCGGGGGCCTCTGGCTGCCCCGTTCTGGGTGGGCTCTGCCAGGCGCCATCACCCTGCTCTTCTTCCCTCAAGTCCAAGGGAAGCCATCTAGCCTCTTCTGGATTGTCACCGCTAGTTCAAAACCCTCCCGAGGGGAAAGTCTCTGAATTAAAATCTGAAAGGGAGATTGTAGCTTGAGCAGCCAGGATCCCACAAAGGTGGGGGGGAGTGTTCCCCAAAAAAAGCTTGAAATGGCTGGTTTGCTTGCGGAGTAACTCTCTGGCATTGAGATCATATCAGTGCTGTGGTCACATAAACGTAAAAATTAAACAGTATCACCTATGAGCTCCTTGGAGTCTGGTAGCTTTAAGAGTAAGAGAAAACGTTGCAGGTTTATTGCTAATTTCTCCATTGTCTTTTATGTTCACAGAACACACAAACCCGCTCATTGCTGTTTTCATTTATATGCATAGAAAAGCCAAATATGGAGTTCTAAAAAGTGTGTAGAGTTTGGGAATTGCTGCTGCAGGAGAAAATCTGAGGGGTAGGTGCTGTGCAGCTCCTCGGTGCAATGGTTGTGCAGCCCACACTCCATCCCGACGCAGCCCAGGTCTCTGCCCGGGTGCGGAGCTTGCTCCTCCTGGGCTTCCCCCCCCCGGGTCTCTAGAGAAGCCGATTTATAACCGGCCCTGTGTGCACCTGGGCTAGATCAAGGCGATTGAGCTCGGTCACCAGGGGCCTTTCCACAAGGGCACAGTAATGGTTTGTAGCAGATGTGAACTGCTCGCTCTCTCTGGTAAGGCTCTGTGTTACTGCCCACGTGTGAATAGCTGCTGCTTCTGGAGCCGTGCAAGCTAAAATGATGGCAAAGCAAAGTTAATGAACACAATTTCACCCGCAGCCCCAGGAGGTTGTAAATGAGCCAGTATCTGGAGATGTCGGCAAATCCCCTGCTGCAGTTTTCCAGCTTGCCCCGTGCTTTATTTGCTCTGCCTGAGAGGCTGCTTTTTTTTCTCAGATGGCTTTTTCTTCTCTTGCAGTGAGAATGAGGCGTTGTGGAGGGAAGTAGCCAGCTTGAGGCAGAAGCACGCTCAGCAGCAGAAAGTTGTCAATAAGGTAAATCCTGGTCCTCCAGACGGAGGGATTGGGATGCTCTTGTGTTGGTGTATGCGGTGATGTAGTGACCAGGCTGGGCACCTGCAGGATCGGTGGGATGCAGTGGCATTAATTCTGTTTAAGAATAATTTTGATCACTGTGTTTTCTTCCTGTTGCCATGAGATTCTGGAAATCCAGCGGGGAGAAGCTAAATTTGGGCTGGCAGTGTTGCAATGCAGAATTCAGTTGGCTGCCACGTAATGGTTTTACCCCTAGCCTTCACCTTTGTGCTTAGAGTTGCAGTCAGCACTCTGCCGTGTCCCCTGTGCCCAGCTCTGGCTCGGCTCTGAGCACAGGGACCGAGTGGTCCCAGAGCTGTTTCTGTCCGTGCTTATCGAAGTACTGTGCACACCATAACAGGTTTTCCTTCTTTCTCCTCACAGCTTATCCAGTTTTTGATTTCATTGGTGCAATCCAACCGTATTCTTGGGGTGAAGAGGAAGATGTAAGTCTGCATTTCTACATCCAGATAAAGATTCCCTGTCTGAGAGAATAAAGAGAGGATCAGCAGAGTGGGTCCCCCAGATCTCTGTCTTCTGTAGCAGCCTTGCCAGTGGGGTAGGACTGGACAGCGGTCATTGGGATCATGTGAGCCTTCAAGTACTTGCTCCAGCCAAAACCAGCTAACACTGCTATGCAACTGGTATCAAGAAGGGTTTGCGATCCAGGCCACATAAGCCCGTGCAGAACCTAACCACTGCACTGTGGCAGCATACGCAGTGAGGGCTGGGGTCTTGCACTGCTAAAGTAGTCTCCTGGCACTGCCATGATATTTCTGTCGTTATACAGCAAGGCAGACATTGGACCATCCAGACCTGTCACAGAGTGTGTGACACCTTCACACACTAATCAAGCCTGTCCTCAAATGTGCTCTGCGTTATTTTGCCCCTTGCTAGTTGTGCTGGATGACCATTCAGTACTTAAGTACCGTAAGCGATTAAGAACAATTCCAGGCTAATTTGTTTTGGCCGGTTAATAGTTGGTTTTGTCCCAGGATTGTGCTGTAGCACAGTTACTTTTCCCTCCTTAGCTTTTGCAGATGGTTCTGCTGTTGTGTCTCATCTGACACTCCGCTAGGCTGAACGGGCCCTGCTCTTCCAGCGTCATCCTGTGAGATGGGCTCCTCCTCCACCGGATTTTTTGCACTTGTTCACATGTGAACTGGCAGATACTCTGCTGTGTGCCTGTTCCTGCCCCCACCTTGTCCCGTGTTGCCTGTCGAATTGCAAGGCTGTCCTTTTGTGTTTGAACAGTGCCCAGCAGCACCATATGGCAGACAACACCACAGCAGGCTTGATTATTATTAATGAAGATAGTGGTTTATATAGTGATAATGTCCAAGACATGCTGAAATGATTTATCTTGTAAGGAGAAAGAGTTTCTCCACAGTACTCAAGTACATGAAAAGGGCCACAGAAGTGGTTGTGTCACAGCTGACCACAAGTAATCCATCTCTGGAGCAGTTGGCCATGGAGAAGTGAAGCCAAGCAGAGCACTGACAATACAGGCCTGCGGAAGGAGGTGACCAGGGACTATAAAGAAGTCCTCTGAGGCCTGAGGTTTTACATTTCTGCTCAATAGACTTGCCAAATGTAGCCCAGGGGTGGGTCACGGGGGCTCATGTGTTCCTCTGTGTGGTGGGGCTGCCTGCTCTGCTGTACTGACACAACCACCCCCCGTGGCCACTGGACCCTCCAGGGCTTCCAGACCTGGGGACGGTTGTGCGTTGGCCCCTCGGGTGGTGCAAGTACCCAGTTCTGGGGTTGGGGCAGTGGGCTCTGCCGGGGAGAGGTGGTGCCCGAGACCCGGTGCTGGCAGCGCGGTAACTCCTGTGGTGTTTGGGAATCTTTTGTAGCCCCCTGATGTTGAACGACAGCAGTTCAGCACATTCCATGCCGAAATACAGTCGCCAGTACTCCCTGGAGCACGTCCACGGCTCATCCCCATACACAGTAAGTATGCTGTGCCCGCTGGGCCTTGGGGAGGGGGACGAGGACACACCTTCATGGGGAGGGACCCATTTTAGGCTCTTCTCCAGCTGGTCTTGCCTTTGTACAACCGTTCGCTCACAACCTCTTTGTTTTGTTTGGCAAAGTATTTTAAGGTGGCAGCTGCATTCTAGCTTAGCCAACGGGGAGAGAGCTGTTAGCCAGTAATTCTCAACGATAGTTGTGATGGGGCCGAGGATTTGGCTTGCAGGCCAAGCGAGGAGTTACCTGAATTCCACTGAAAGCAGAGATGGGCTGAAGTGGTGCCTTCTTGCTTAGCTTACATCTGCTGACTTGGTCCACATTTTGGTTTTGTCACAAACAAAACGCATCTGATGTCAGTCAATCCCTGCTAAACATTTGCTCGTATTGCCTAATTAATGTGTGACCATGCATAATTAGCATTATTCCTGCAAAGAAGCCTCCTTTCGGTCAGGGAAGGTGCCGTGGGTCAGAGCTTGGCTGAGACACAGGCCTGAAGTAGCAAAGACCCAAGTGATCAGAGCTGAATTGTGTCCGTGGAGGTAGGGAGCAAGGTGGGAAGAGCGAAGCAAAGCCAACTGGTGCTTGTGCACAGAATAATCCCCAAAATAAGTCAAGTTGTGTGGTGTTAAAGACTTGAGATGAGAGAGCAGGAAGTAGCTTTTGAGGTGAAGGGATCTCCTGCAAGGCGTCGTCAATGTATAGTCCAGAAGAAACGAGTTTGTGGTTGGATGTTGTTCAGACCTTGGCCTCGTTACGGTGGTGAATGCCATGCAGTCATCCCACTGTGAGCTCCAGGGTGCACCTCACCCGCCTGCCTGCAGGAGGTGGCCTCGCAGTGACAAGGCTTTATAGGAGGAGTCTCTGTAAATGCGTGCTCCGGATCGTCCTTCAGATCGCTGCTGGGTCCCGATGAATCCTGACGTTTTATCTATACTCTCCCATCCTTCTACGCACCTTTTGGTGAGCTGCTTCCCCTGACTGTTCAATGGCCAGTGAACACACGGAGTCTCCTCCGAACCCATTAATGCTGGCCCTGAATCCCCTTGCAGATGAGCTACAGACTTGCTCCCAGGCCTGTACGTGTTGAGTCTGCTCAGCCTCGTAAGCCAGAGGAGGGGAGCGGGGTCGCTCATACTGCTGTTTCCCTTTCGACCTGATAGCTGCAGTGTGCCCGCACAGAAACCCTCTTGTCGTGACACTGCGCGATGCTTTGAATACCGAGAACTGCCCGTCTTCATGCCGTGCAGGTCTCAAACTGTGGGCTCTGACTTACCACGAGAATTGGAAGACTCATCCGTGCCCTAAGAGCTGGAAAGCCGCGTTCATGGCACTCCCTGAGGGCGAGCTGGCTGGCTCAGCACTTGCTGCTGATAGGAGAGGTGTGACACATTTGGTCACTGTTTGCTTTTAATCACCTCAGGCCTATGCTAATCCACTAAATCTCATGCCTTGACATGGTTGTTTTCATTTTAGATGCTCTGTTGGATGTGGTTCGTATCAGTGTGCGCCCTGGGAAACTGCACCACTTAAATTCGGGGCGTCTCTCATGGTCTGCGGCACCCCTGTTTGCTGGGCATGGGAAAGCCAGCTGGTGTTTCTTGGCCAGAGCTGTTGTGTGAATGAATGTGCTGCTTTATACTGATCCTCTGGCAACGCTGTAGTCCAGGAGCAAGGCTTTACAGCTGGGAACATAGCTAAGCTTTCATACCAGCTGTTTGTAGCAAAATAAAAGCTGTCCCCAATTCCAGGGTACAATCCTGCCCGAGCTGCTGCAGGGACGTCCTGTTCGGGACAGCGGATTCAAGCCGCTGGCTCCTGACATCGAGTTGCCCTGGTGTGCCAAGGTGATCCTGATGAATTTTTTAGCAGAGAACCAAAATAGCTAAGCCCCATTAAAGAGCTCTCCTGCAGTTAGACCACCCTCTGTGGAAGCTCTCTGTTCCCGTTCCAGCTCCCGTCTAATCCTGTGATCTCTTTCTTAAAAGTGCCTTTATTCTTGCAGCAAATACTTACACAGAACCACCGGGAGCTCTTCCAGGTATTACCGGATTGTCCCAATTATGGGAAACACAGGTGGTCATCTTTTCTCATACTTTCGTGTTTATGATTTTCAGCTCCAAACAGAACTGAGGAACGATAGTTGGGCAATTTTTCAGAGCGAGCTGCCAAGAAGTACGCTGGATCCTGACGCGCCGTAGTCCCTGCTTTGGCAGGGAAAAAAAAAATTGTGTTTTCACAAGAAGACAGTTAACGTGGCATAAGACCTTAGTGGGGGTGAGGCGTGGGCAGTCCTGACGGCGACATAGCCGAGATCAGTCCTGTGCCACTCATGGGGACTTGATCTCGCATCACTGCTGCAAAGTAGCAGCTCGCTCTGTCCCCCCGGTGATTCTGCATCTGTGTAACTACTGCCACATCATCATGCCCTTTTTTGCTCAAGAACGCAACCTCAGACTTGCAGAAACAACAGGTAGCCCAAAAGTCACGGTCCAGAACAGGGCACAGTCACGCGTTACAAGGACAGCGTGCTGTCTGCACGCTCCTCAGTGCACATGCTGCGCACAGCTGGCACTTCAGGTTTTATAAAAGTTTCAAATCGGTGGCTGCCTGTTTTATTGAAGTGTCGGTGAGCGCAGCGCCAGGCAGAAGTGCTCCTGCTCACAGGACGGGTTCCTCACCGGGCAGGAGGCTCGTGCATACGGCAGTGGGGATCCAGCCTCTCAAGGCAAGCTACGGGCAGAGCGTCTGCAGAGCATCTCCGCGTGTCCCTGGGTACCACCTGGCATGCAGTGAGATGGAATTATTTTTGGTTATTCTTTAGTATTCTTTTTAATTATGAGGGAGCTGAGGGGGCGTATCTGCACTGTGGTCTTGTCTGTGCTAAGCGGTGATCAAGAAGGTTAACGTGGTGCTGGCGTAAGCCTAATTACAGTGTGTGCAGTACAGGCAAGCATTAAAGGAGAGACAGTAAAATATTTATCTGAAGGTAAGGACGGACCAGGGTTTTCTCTGGCTACCACTCAGTGTTGCCGTCACCGACTGTCTGAAGTGTCAGGAGGTCGCTCCGGAGGAGGAGAGTGAGTGAGGTCATGGGTCAGCTCAAAGCTAAGGGCAGCTCTGAGAATTTAAGCAGAATCTCTCTTACCCTGTATTCTCCTCATCCCCCGTGGTTTTCTGACTCCTGGGTGCATCTTCTAATCTGCAGTTTGCTTTGTGTCCTGGACTGACAAACGCTGACACACAAAGAGAAAAGGGGGTTCAGGTTCACTCAAATTGTCTCAATTAATTTGCTCCTTAGCAAGATTGATACCAAAATGCAGCCATTCCATGCTGCTGTTACCAGCATGGAAATCTTGTATATCTGTAGGTCTCAGTCGTATGAATTTCAGCTTTCATTTAAGAAAAAAAACCCGGAGTTTTAGTGGAAGGGGAAAGCTGAAAATCTGGGCTTCTGAAAACCCATGTGTTGAATGATCCAGAAAAAGAATCCAATATTTTTACTTTTAAAATTCCATTATTTCCAAGAAAATGAAGTTTACAGAACAGAACTCCAATTTTATTTTTTTTAGTAGTGCTTTGGGCTGGCAACAGTGTATTTCCAGGCATCGTGTTGAGTCCCACATTACCTTCTTCCTTGGGTGGGTCAGGGTTTTGGACTGTTCTGATGTGCCTCCTCCCGCTCCGTCTCCCATACGTGGGATAGCGTACGGTACGTGCCTAGTGCTTCACGCCGCGAATGCTGTGATTGTCATTTCAGGCTTCTTCCCCAGCATATAGTGGCTCCAACCTGTATTCCCCGGATTCTTCAGCCAACTCTGGTCCCATTATCTCTGACGTGACCGAGCTAGCCCAGTCCAGCCCTTCAGCATCTCCCAGCGGCAGTCTCGATGAAAGGTATGCCATTGCTCTCGTAAAATCTGAAGCTATCTGCATAGGGAGAATGTGTTTTCCAATGTGCTGAGTAGTCGAACACCGTTGTGACATGCCTTTTCTGTTAAGAATCCCCCGTGAGCGACAGCTGGAGAACAGCGCAGCCCTTGGTACAGGGAACGTTCAGGGTGTTTGAACTCAATCCTGCTTACCTTACCGGGACTTCACAGAAAGTTGACCTGTCCCTCCAGGATAGTCTCATTCAGAACACTGCCATCTCAGCAGATTTGTGTTTGGTTGGTTGGTTTTGTTCAGCTTTAATTCTGTTTTCCAAACAACACTCACTCCTCTGCCTGCCCCGTCTAGTGTGAACCTGTCCGGGGTGGGTCACAGTTTGGTTTCCCCAAGGAAGCCGTCTGCTCCGTCCTGTGAAATTACCAACATCCTGGGAGCAGGGTTAGCTTTGCCCTGCCCTTATAAACTTGCTGCACAGAGGAGGAGGTGCAGAAAGCAGCTTCCTTCTCAAGTAACTGAGAATAACAATGGCAGCTCTATCCCAAACAGCACGGGTGAGGAGGCTGAGAACTATCAAATACAGCTCAGCCGGCGCCCTGCAGCAGTGTTTTTAACTCCTCCAGATTTACAGGCCCTAGCAGAGATGAGAGCTGTCCTCAGATGCCATAGGTAATACTCAGCCTTGTGTGCCTCTGCCGACGCCATTCCGCGTCAGCGGAAGCCTCTCGCTGCATCGCTGTTCAGCCCTTACTCCCTGCAGCCCCGCTCCCACCAAGCTTCAGCGGCTCTGGAACTTTCTGAGCCTCCCCGGGCAAGAAGGGCCCATCTTTCCTTAGCACCTTGTGGTCTACCAACTCCTTTTTTCTTCCTCTTTAATAGGTTATTCCTGGCATTGGCACTTCCCCTGAGGTGCTGAATCACCCACAAATGCCATTTATTGCCTTTAATACCCTCTGCCAGGAACACTGGCTCTTTAATATAGGCCATATGTTTGCTTAATGGCCCTTCTCTCTGTCCTTTTGTAGTTGCTGTCCTTTCCAGTAGGACTAATAGCGCCTCTTACACCCCCAAATCAGTGAGTTTGGGTGGTAGAATTAGGGCTGACCAAAGAAGCTATCTTCCCTTCCCATAAAAATAGTGCATCTGAAAATGCCTGGGTGCTTATGTAAAAGGTCGATCCCAGGCATTGTCTGCACAAAGGAGTCACTCCGCTGACCTTGTGGGAGCAGTTAAAACACTACAGCCTCTGCTGTGGTGGTGATTATGTCATGCATGTCTCCGTGGTGACTTTAAAAAAGGGTATATACACTGTGCTACTTCTGTACTACTTAGACTATGTCCACATCAAAAGCTGTATTGTTTTAACTGTATTGTTACGAGAAAAATCACACCCTCCTTCCAATAACTTTACCTATACAGAGCTGACTGCATGGCAGGTCCTGGACTGAGCAGCCTCACAAACCTTTAGCCACAAGAAATACGCTGAGATTGCAGTAATAGCGCAAGACATTGATGTGTCAGGGGAGCTGATTAGGATCAGAATCAGAGAAGAAATATTTAGGTACTCGTTCAACCTCATCTTTGTAGCTGACTCTGGAGGCTTTGTATGTGAAAAGGCAACAGCAGTCACCAGGATTTTTTGCCCTCTTGTGTGGAAGCAGATCTCACAAATCAAGAACGTGTTAGTGTGAGATTTTTACCAGTTTTCTTTCTGTTTCTCTCAGGAGTAGTCCTGTGGTCCGTATCAAAGAAGAACCCCCTAGTCCCGCCCGCAGCCCCCAGATAGAGGAGGCCAGCCCAGGGAACCCTCCTGCTGTTGAAACTCCTCTGTCCCCCTCCACGTTCATTGACTCCATCCTGCAGGAGAATGAACCCAGCACTACGACCGCTGCAGCCGGCGACAGCACCACACAGCCTCAGCCCCAGGAAAAGTGCCTCAGCGTTGCCTGCCTCGACAAGTAAGTGCTGTGCTGAGACCGGCCCAGCTCAGGTCTTGCCAGCCATCCCGCCGCTCTGTAATGTTAAGCTTTAAAGATGCTAGCAACCTGGGCTTCCAGCCAGCTTTGGAAGCAAATGTGGTCGTTTGTCCAAGGAGCTCACCTGTGGCTCTGACCGCAGCCCTTCCTGCAAGTGCCAGGGTAGATACTTTTGTTCTCCCATTCCTGTTCTGCTTGGAGCAATGAGTGTATCCCATCACCCGACCCCAGGCACAGAATCAAACCCCCTGGGTGGGGGACCCAACACTCTGCTGCAAGGGGCCACGTGGGAAACCAAAATAAGAACGGGTAAAAATTACTGTGCTAAAAATAAGGGCTTGTTCAAACTGCCTGCTCCTCCAGCGTAGGAATGAGTCAGTGTACGATCAGCTGTTTCATCTCAGGCCCAGCACATCCTACGGTATAAAAGCTTCTGCGTTGTATTTGCAGTCCAAAGGCAGCTGATCGCGCAGGCGGCTTCCAGTATCGCTTGCTAGAAGCTTTAATCCCAGTGGGTTCACTTGTAGGTGAGACTTGGAACCGCTGTGGGCAGCATTTCTGCATGAGCCTGCTCTGGCAGCGTGCACTATAGCACTGCCCTGTGCTGTCCTCTGCTTTTGCCTGTCCCAGCTGCCCTCCGAATTAATAAGGGAGGAAGCTTTGCATTAAACTGTCGTTTGCCCACCTAGTTCTAGACATGGTGAATAGATTCTCCCACTCAGCCGCTTTATTCACTGGGACACAGCTTGCATCGAACATAGGCTGGACTCAGTGGATGGCAGGCTGAAAGTTGATGGGTAGCTTTTTATTAGGGATCAGATGTGTAGCCTTGTGTCTTTTATCACCACACGGTGCTCACAGATGCAACTGCGAGTGTTGGGATGAAAAACTAGAAAGTTGTTTGTCCTTATCAAACTGCCAAGAACTTCTCCCTTGACCATATTGAGATCTCAGCCACTTCTCAGATCTCGGCCATTTCCTGTTCTCCCTGTTCTGGGGAAAACGGAGTATCAGAATTAAGGTCTTCCCTCTGAATGCCAGGACAGACTTTCTGTCCTTAAAGTATAAAAGCAATTTGGAGAAGACACATTTAGTTTCAGGGTCCTGGAAAGCAGCAGAGAGCTCCTTTAGCCAGAAGGCTCCTACGGTCGCACACACCCAAGGTGATAGTGTGACGTGCACTTCCCTTCTAATTAATTCTGTTAGCTATCACTTTTCAGAGCTGTAGTGTCATAGCTCTAGATGGAGAAGGGACAAACCCTGTGGAAGAAGCCCTCTTCCTTTAACATTACACAGTGAGTACAGAGTACAGAAGGCTGTCCCACCACAGCAGGGTCTGTAGCCTGTTGGCAGCGCAATGGAGCAGGGTTTGCTGTCTCTACGCCTCAGAGTCACGCAGAGTCAGGAGATGCCTGCTTACTCCTTCTTCTTGGCCTTGGAGGAGATGTTTGTCTGTAGCTTCACCTATTTATAGACCTGTCCAGGGCACTGCAATCCATCTCACCAATACCAGCTGTCCTTAAAAAGAGACAGATTTTATTGCACAGCTCATCAGAAGCTGAAACTGGCCATTTAAAAGGTAATAAAAAAGAAAAAAAAAAAGTGCTGTCGAGAGTGTCTTTGAATTATTAAGGACTCTCGCAGGCTGTGCAGAAGCAGGCAAAGGACGCAGAAAAGATTTGCCCCCTGCCCCTGCGGAGACTGAGCTCCACGCTTCGTCTTAGAAAGCTTCTTAGAACGATTTAAAAGAAAGGGCTCTCGCTTCCTCTTCTTTTGATGCTCTCTTACCCCCACATTTTACAAGCGATACTGTGCTTCTCTCGTCTATTTGCAGTTCCTTTAGAGGGCATTCCAGAAGGAAGGAATCTGGCCAGTAAGGATTCCCAGCCATGCAGAAGCCCTGTATCCACCTCTCAGCTCCAAAATTCAGTTTGCCACATGAATTTGTAAAAGAAGAGTTGTAGCATACTGTGGCCGACCCCATGGGCCCACAGTGCTGGACAGAGTGTAACCATTTAACAGGAAATCTGTCCCTGCCCCAGGGAATTTGAAAGCAAAGTGTAAATAATAAAAGGATTCCCCAGCCTCCGCTCTTCTCTGGGTTTGGATGGTATTAGCTTTGTGCCTCTGCATCTCCGCGTGCAGTTTTGTTCGTTGGGGTTACTGAACTCGGTGTATCCTGTTATGTCAGAGGAATATAAACTCAGAGGAGGTCAGTATTCCCAGCGTGCCGAGGTCTCGGCTCCTTTCCCGAAGTCACTGGAGCTACTCCGCATCCACTTGGTGGAGTGGAAGCCGGCCGGCAGTCGCAGGTACCCAGTGGGAAGTGGAATGACCAGAGCGTGAATTGCACTGCGATACTGAACAGGCAGAAAGGATGACTTGCTGATGGAAATGCTGGCAATGTGCTGGTTTAGATGGGCAGCACGCTGCTTGTCACGTCCCCAGGAGCGTATCAGACCCTGCTTCAGAGTCTTTTCAGCGCCCCAAGCCGAGGGACGCAGCCTCTCCGTGTGCCCCGTCCCGCGGTCAGAGCTCACCACTCGGTGCTCGCTCCTCAGGCTCTGGGACCAAACAAGCTGCGTGTCCTGGTGCGCTGCACCAAGGACGTGACGCTGTGCAGCGCCCTTTCTCTGAGGCTTCTCTTAAATTCCCGGGAGTTTGCTCATTATATTGAGATGCAGCTAATAAGGGGAGCGTTTACTCATGGTAGGTGACTTTACAGTATAGCAGGGGTGCCCAAACGCCGCTGGCTTGACCCAGGCCCTGACAGCCTGCCAAGGAGTCTCAGCAATACCTGTTTTTCATCACGTGAAGCATGTTTCACGTGGTGGTGTTCTCAAATTTATTGGAGAAGAGCAGCCTGTAAGACTGCAGGTTGTGGCATGCAGTGCCTCTTTGTGAGCCATGCGGGCTGTTATTTAATCTACAAGACATCCTTTGTCCAAGGGAATTTAATTTGAACTGAGAATTACCTCTGTGTGACCCACAGCATTTTAGCAGCAGGTGACAGTACCAAGATTCAGGCAATAAAAAGGAATGTTTGCATGGAAACGCTTGACGGTGTTGCCCAAACATTATCCACCATCCAGCCAGGGACGTACGTTAGCCACTTTACAAGAGCCAAAGCCCACTACGTGCTGAAAAACATTGACGCCTACATTATTAACATAACGTATATATTCCACAGAGCAGCAGGTCACTGTCTGTCTAAACGGAGCGTTGTGTGCCAGCGCCTGTGTTCTCCCAGAGCTTTGGCACCCTGTTAGAAGTGACAGCGACTGCGGTCCCCGTCAGTGCCACCCTGCAGAAGTTAATATAAGCAGACCCACATGAGAAGTAGTTTGTCTTGCTGAGAAACTGCTAACTGAGCTTGGCTATGCTGTAAAGAACCTGTGCTGTCTTCACTTGCTTTTGCAGGACTGTTTGTTTTCGTGTTTGTTTTTTGTTGTTGATAACAATTCTGCCAGCCTGAAACCGCTTGCCCGCTTCGAAGGCGCTGCAGTGCCGTGACTGCAGTGCGGTGCCGCTTAAAGTGCAGGAGCATGGTCGACTAACTGTTCTTGCCTTTGAACATAACAAACATTTCGTTCCTGAAAGTGCCTGATTGTGAGTCTTTTGAATCTAGTATCCTCTTCTGTTTGTATTTTTCAGTTTGACTCGCACTTCGCAGATGTCAGAGGTCACTCGTCTTTGCCCCAGTTCTTCCTCTTCCTCACTTCATTGCAGATCACAGCAAGGGTTAGCATTTCAATAGCCGCTGTCCCCAAGCATTGCAATTCTGGGCAAGAGAGCAGGGGAACACTGCACTAAGCAGAGAGCTGTCAGTGCGCTGAAGTCAGCTTTCCTAACGTTGTAGGTAGTATATCAACAAGGAGAAAGCTCACTCTAAAAATTGGCACCGAGTGGCAGACTTCTTGGCCAACTCAACGCAGCAACTAAAAATATTGAGTGGCCAGCGGAGGCTAAACTGCTTCTCATCCTTTTAGGTGGTCTTGGCAGGGAAGGGAGGGAAGTCTGCTCTGCTGTTGTCCATGCTGTACCTGGTTTTGATGAATGGAAACTTCAGCCCTGAGAGCTGTTGGTTTGGTATCTCTTGCCAGCACAAAATTCACACACCTCAGTAACAAAGGGTTGCGTTGGAAAGCGATGGGAGCTCAGGGCTGAAATGACTTTTCTGATGCATTTTCCGTTTTTATGATAATGACAGAACAATGAAACTTCCCACTGCAAACCTGACTGCGCACCAAGATGCTGTTCTAATAAAGCTTTTTCGTAATAAAAAACATCCCAGAGCAGGACAAATCCATCTTGGCCAGTATCCTGTCTCCCACAGAAGCCTAGGAAAAACTGTCTGAACTATTGCCCTTAAATGCTTTTAGCTAATGTACAGAATAATGCAAAAGACAAATGTAATATGTCTTGAGCTAAAATGTATTTCTAAATTGGTGTCTCGCCCCCCCCCAAGGGTTATGCCAGAAGTGGTCACTGCAGGAATCGTTGCTTACTGCTCTGGTTACTGTTCGCGGGCTGGTGGGACCTGGGCCCTGCTGTCCTACACCCCGAGCCCGTTTCCCAGCTACAGACAGCCGCATGATGGCCCCGAGAGAGCGCAGGGTTCAGGGGACTGCTTTCTCCCTACGTAAACGTGATAATCATTGCAAAGCTGCTCTGCCTTCTTGCTTTTAGAAAATGGAACGTTTGAAAAGGAAAGCAATACAGGGAAGAAAAACAGCTCTGTGCATCTTCAGTGCTTCAAATTCGGAGGACTGGGGGTTGCTTGTCGCCTAGAAGTGTCTGGTGCCCAGCCAGTTGTTTTAGGAAATAGTCAGCAGCCTGTACTTGGTAGGGTTAAGGATCAGAAGGGACGGGCGGCTCTGCTAGGGAGGGGAGCCAGGCTGGTGACACTGGGAGCTGCTTCTGCCACAGCACTGACTGATGGAGACCTGAGAACTGTGCTGGAGCTCAGGAGCTCCACAGGAGCTCCAGGTCCTTCCTGGGAAGGATGTTCTCCTCATGGCCGTGGATCGCGCTGGTGCGAGCAGTGGTGCTGGCCAGTGCCCGGGCTTGCAGGCAGCCGCATTGCCATAACACACGTGCAGGCGCAGCAGCAGGCAGCGCTGGAGGCATCGCGAGGGACTGGCAGATGGAGTTTTCTAATCAGCGTCCGCATCAAAATGTGCCTTTTCCCCAATAAAAAGCTGCTGCTCCTGACTGCCAGCTCAACTGGTTCGCAGCGGAGGGAGAGGCAGGTCGCGGGCTTTCTGGTGCCTCCATCAGTCATAACAAGGATCGCACGGTCGGGCTTCCCTGGCACTGGATTTGGCACAGCGTGCCCTGGCTCGCTCGCCCAGCGTCCAGGGCCACCATGGCATCGGTATTAAACACATCTTTCTGCTGGGGGAGAGAGGCAGACCCACGGAGAGCAGATCTGTTTAGTAAGAAGGTGCTATTTTTACATAGCTACTTCTCAGACTGTAAAACAGCCCACACAGAGCGAGACCACACCACGCAGGCTGACTTTCATCACTTCATCAGATGGAAACTCAGACGGCGAGGGTCTCGCGAGAGCCCGTGCTCTGCGGGGCCGCCCCGGGAGCCGAGGAAGCGGCGCTGAGCGAGGCGCGCTGCGTAGCCGGGGCTTGTTACTCTTACGAGGTGGTTGGCAGCCAGAAAGCGGAGCGAGACCCAGGGAGCCTCCGCAAAGATGCACTGAGTGAGGGGATGGCCGGTGCGACAGGGAAAGCAGAGCCAGGGCGTGCACTTCGGACAGGGTTATTCTTTACCTCCAAAAGCTTTCCAGTCCCCCTTTCCCTGCACATCCGCGTACCTGGGGACAGGCAAAGCTCTTCTGTGTCAGTCACCAATCCTGTATCATCCATCCTGCATCTGTCACATTTTCCAGGGCTGCTGCTGTTAGTTTGCGGGGCTTGATGCAGGTTACGTGGGACACAGCGATTCGGCAGGACCCTCGTGTCAGAGCTCCCTGTCTCTTCCCCCCGTTGATGCAGCCCGGTGCAGCACGTGCTGCTGCTGGCTCCTCCGTTCCCAGAAAGCATGCCCTGCTCTTCCGTGGGCTGCAGGCGTCGGGAAGGCCTTTTGCTGGAGTATCAGCTTTGAAGAGAAGGTGTTGATGTCTCAGCACTGGAGATGGCCTCCTCGCCTTCAGAGCCTGGCCTGTCTCGGGGGAACGGCGAGCTCCTGGCCTCCCTCCTCAGCACGCTTGGCTCGGGCTGCTCCTTTGGGGCTGCCGGGCTTCAGGGACACGCGCGCAGCCCCCTGCATCTCAATGCCTTGTGCAGCAACCTCTTATCTCGCCTGGAGACACTGGTTCCTCTTGCTTCAGCCCACAACGCGCTTGGAAAGTTAAGAAAAACTGTATTGCTCCAGAGAATCACGCTCCCTCTTTTTCCCCCGCTCTGTGAGTGTTTGTTGATGGCAAACCTAGCCTGGTGTGGGACGTAGCTCAGCACAGCAGAGCAGGACCTGCGGGGAGAGTTACCTGCCAGCAGGGCTGGGAGCCAGGCAGCAGCTACCAATTTCCAGTTCAACATCGAAAACAGTGGTTCAGGGGCCCCCTTCTCTCCTTCTGCAAAGAAACAGGGAGACGTGCTTCGAAGGTCTGGAGTTTGTAAGTAGTCTAATCCCAGTGTCACTTTTTGCGTGGTCTGGATCATACCCCTGCTTGGACTCCATCCCCTTGGGGGTGGAAGGACCAGCTTGTCGCAGGTGGGGTTTCTAATGACACCTTGGCTGGGACTGGTCCGTTCCACGCTGCTGGATGTTCCTAACTGTGGGATTGCTGAAAGTACCTTAAATCCATCAGAGCATTTCAGGTGCTGTGCAGTGAGGACTTCGGAAGTCATTTAAAAGCACAAACTTGGATAAGTAATTTATTTGCAGTATGTTCGTGGATCTTAGTTCTAAAAAAGAGTTACAGATCTCTGCAGCTCCCGCTTGCCTGCACGGGAGAGGTAAGGCAGGAATGTGTTCATGGGCTGTGTCTGCAGCCAGCTTTCCTGTGGCCCCAAGCACAGTATTCCCAGAATGAGGATATTTGTTGTTCTGGCAGGATGCTCGTTTCTGCTGCTAGGCTCTCGGAGCTGCAGTGTGACCTTGCGGCCTCTTCTCGTTTTCTGCAGCAATGACAAAATAGACTTGCTTTTGTAATCTTCGCGGTGCTGCTGTGGGATGAGAGAATGTAAAAGCCCTGGCGTGGCAAGCCGGGGAGGTTCCTGCGAGGTGTGCTGGCCCGTGGGCAGCTGAGCCGGCCGGGGACCTGGCGCTGCCCGTGCCGTGGCTGAGCCCGCACCCCCGCAGC
>NW_009223897.1:1434-18514 GCF_000690835.1 Fulmarus glacialis | reverse complement strand
TATGCAAATATTGTAGGAGTCCAGGAAAATCATTGTTCCGCTATCAGCAGAGGAGAAAGCTATCAGTAGATGATACAAAGAAAATCACAGTGTTCAGTGCCACTTTTCACGAATTTACAGGAAAATACAAAACACAATCATGTGGCTAATGAAATTGCTACCATTGACTCATTGGGAAGATTTCATACAGGAATAGTATACGAACAGGAAAAAGAACATGTAGACAAGAACCATGTTTTAGATTGCCGGGGTCTGAATACACTGTCTCTAAATGTTGAAAGAAAAGGATGAAGGATTCTTAGATCTCTTAATGTTTGCCTTTGAGTGCTCAGATTCTGTTCTGCAGAACAACTGCTTTCTTTCCTGTTCTTCATTTATGTAGTTGATTTAAATGTGGAATTTCCCACTTATTCTATTGTACTGCATTTTGAGTTCAGTTCACCCAAAAAGAGGGGTAATTAATTGCAAAAATGGCTGGTGGAGGATGAACATAATGCCTGTTTTCAAAAAGAGGAGGAAAGAAAAGAAGACTGAGGCCTTTTTAGCAGGGCCTGTTGTGACAGGACAAGGGGGAATGGTTTTAAACTAAAAGAGGGTAGATTTAGGTTAGATATAAGGAAGAAATTTCTTAGAATGAGGGTGGTGAAACACTGGAACAAGTTGCCCAGCGAGGTGGTAGATGCCCCATCCCTGGAAACATTCAAGGTTAGGTTGGACGGGGCTCTGAGCAACCTGATCTAGTTGAAGATGTCCCTGCTTATTGCAGGGGGGTTGGACTACATGACCTTTAAATGTCCCTTCCAACCCAAATTATTCTATTTTATTCTATGAATTAAAGATTGGGTGTTCAGCTTAATTCCTAGAAAACGGACAAGAACAATCTATAAGCACCTAAAAGAAAACAGCTTAGATGAGTAACAGCTAACATGGAATTGTCAAGAAAAGTTTGTGTTGAACTGACCCAATTTTCTTCTTTAGGAAGGTACCAGAGCTGTACAAAAAAAGAAAAATAACTTGACTTTAGTAAGGATTTTGCCCATCACACTCCCACATGACATTCTTATAAGTAAACCGGGGAAGCTTTGAGCAGTAATAAGCCAGTACAGAAAAAACTACTCTCAAATACATGACTGGTTGGAAAACTACTCAGAAGTATTAATGGTTTACAGTGAAAATTAACATGTAAAGAATTGACTTAATCAGAGTTCACCTCTGATTCCATTGCCACTAATATTTTCATTAGTAAACTAAGTGACAGGACAGAGAGTATGCTCATTATACTCACAGAATACATCAAGCTGCTATTGGGAAGAATTGGGAGACAAAATGTCTGGACAAGAACTCAAAGCAATTTTAAACTGGAAAGGAGCTGAAACTCTAGAATGGGACAAGTGGAAAATTGTACATTTAAACTGGAGTAATTAACTGTGTAAATAGACACCACATAACTGGATGAATCAATAGTCTTAAGAACAAAATCCAAATGTGGTTGATTCCAGTCTGAACATAAATACAAAATGGCATGCTATTTCCAATAGAGGACGTACACCTTACTTTTCCCTCTAACCAGGAAAATAACCAATAAAATATATGCTGGAAATATTACATTCTACTTAACTTTGATAAAGCTTTAGTGAATATTTTGTCCAGGTTCTGACACTGCACATCAAAAAAGGTGTGGACTAAATGATAAAACCACAGGACAGACCATAAGACTATTTTGAAAGAGATGCTGTATGAGGAAAGAGTACGGGCATTGCTTAGCTGTAAGAATGGAAGCTTCAAAGGTGATACGGTAACCTTCTTTAAATATGCAAACGATAACTGCAAAGAGACAGAAAATAAATTCCTGACCAGACGAAAGATGACAGAGCAGGCAGAAGATTCAAACTAAGCAAGTAATAATCAGGCAAGATATTAAGAAAAGCATCAAAACAGATTGCCTGACAGGGGCATGGAGTCTGCATCATTGGAAGTCTTAGACAAATATCTGTCAAGAATGATACTTATATCATAAACTGAACATAAATACAAAATGGTATGCTGTTTCTATTTTGTATACGTGCACTGTTGGTGCACTGAGGAAAAAAATATTGATTAGATGACCTTTAGAACATCCTTTGGACCCACATTTTTTCATTATGCTGAGACATGATTGGAATCACAAGAAGTGAAAGAGGCAAGGAAAGATTTTATTGCCATTTGTCCACAAATACTTGCAAATTTTTAAGGAAACATAATACTTATTAGGTTATAATACTAATGGCATATGGTGCTGAAAGTTCAGTAGCAAGGATTTTTCAAAGAACCTGTCAACATCTTCTGCCTGTAGAACAGAAAAAACAAAAATGTGAAAGTCCTACTAGTTTGACCTTACTGCTACACAAGATTTTAGAACAGATTCTGAAGGGAAGCTCAATGAAGGATGTGGTAATGAAAAGAGAATGGGATAAAATACAACAAAGTTCTATTGCAGGTAGATTGTGTCAGACCACTTAAATGAATTTAAATTTATTAAACCTAATATATCTGTAATCTACCTGTGAAAGTATCTGATATGGTGATCCAGGAGAACATATTATTTCAGATGAAGTAGATATACAAGAAATGTAAGTTGGATACAGTTTGCCCTCCATTCTGTTGATTATATTGGCATGGGAATTATCAGCCTTTTAGTTCTCCCCCCAAAAAAACCAAAACAAAGATAAATGCTGACATTGTAGGTATATTACATTTGGTAAGAATGGAAATTTTTCTTATGTCCTGTTCATAAAAAAAAAAAAAAGGAAATGGTCATGAAGCTTGGAAATACTTTTAGAAAATTTTATAACAAGATGCATGGTAAGGATATCACCAACACATTCAGGAGCTGCATTTTAAAAAACAGACAAACAGTAGAATAAAATTTTATGTATTCCAGTCCAGTTTCCAACAATTTAAATTTACAGGGGGTTCTGTGTCTAATAAATTGGCTGTGTGGGACAAGACTCTTCAGAGTACTTGAAAGGGGAAAAGAAATTAAAAGTAAAGGTTACAAGTAACATTTAGGCATTAGAGACATATGGCATAAGGAAATATCAGTAGAGCTAATAAGTTAAGCTTCTGTTCTGAAGATATCTTGTGGAAGTGCTTATTTTTCTTGCATTTAGGGAAACTAACCGACTGAGTTGACTGATATGAGTTTCCTACTTTGACATCTTGATAAGCTTCAAAAAATATTATGGAGAGATGTTAGAGGTGCTCTTAACACAGAAATAAATCTGTCTTTCTAAATACAAGACTTATCCATGGGGGAAATAATATGTACTTCTCTGATTGGCTTCCTAATGCTAGAGAAATATTAAAGGTTGAGGGAGGGGGTAGGATGTGTGGACTGTTGAATAATAAAGGAAATTAAGTGCTTGAGTAAGTGCTTGAGTGCTTCTCGGACTCCCATATGGATAGCATGTAATATATAGTATACTTGGTTTGGGATATGTTTTCTCAGAAAATTTTTGTTCTAAATAAAAAAAAAAAAAAATTTGGTTTTGCGAAAACTAGCTGGCCATGGTTCACTCTATCATTACATCTATGAGATTAAAAAACTGCCAATAAGCTGAGCTGAGGTCAGACTTCCTGAGGTTCATCATAGTCAAAAAACAGTGCAGGACAACCTTAAACATTGGTGAGGGAAAACTCCAGATGAGAGAGGTAATGTTTGGAGATTGGCGATCTGAGTTGGAAGTGCTGGATATCAAAGTGATAAAGCACAACTAGTTGAACACCATGAGAATGTGATAAAGCCATACCAAGTTACAGGTAATGATAAAACAGAGTTTAGACAAGTAAAAGAAATACTTTTGTGTTCTGGTAACTCCATACTCTGAAGTTTTAGTTTTCAGGAAGTTAGACTCTCTGCAGTCTTCCCACACCAGTTTAAGTGAGGTTAGATCAGGTTAAAGTGGGTTCTGGAATTTCACCTACTGGACGCTGAAGAGACAGGCTGAACAGGAGATGCTTTTGCTCTCTACTTCCTATGTCCTTTGCTACAGGGGGCTGCTGCCAGCAGATCACAATTTATTTGTCTTCCAGGAACACTTTCTTCAGGCTTGTGTGTGTCTTCATGGAGAAGGTATTGGGGAAGCACCCCAGGATTCCTGGTTTCTAAGATGTAGGGCCTCAACTTCCCAGAAATTTGAATCTTTTAGGTTATAAACTCTTAGGGTTTCCAGGCTAATTGCTCTGTAGCACCAAGGTAGAAAGCATACCAAGGAAGCAGGTAACTCAGACACTACCGATGTCACAGGCTGCCCAGGGAAGTGGTAGAGTCGCCATCCCTGGAAGTATTTAAAAGACGTGTAGATGAGGCGCTTAGGGACATGGTTTAGTGGGCATGGTGGTGTTGGGTTGGACTTGATGATCTTAGAGGGCTTTTCCAACCTTAATGATTCTATGATTCTATGATTCTATGATTCTATGATTCTCGGCTCCCCACTTTTTCAGCATGTCATCTGGGAACTGCTGAGCTGACCATCCCAGATCCATTGGGATGACCGTGTCATCCCCACGTGACTTCCATGGGAAACTATTTAATGCTTTGAAGTAAAATATTCTGATATTTTACTCCTTCTAAAAACAAAAACACAATAACAACAAAAAGTTGCATCTAGGTTTTTTATCATAATTCAGAATACTATTTACCTGAGGGAGACTTCACTCTTTGCAGAACTTATATTTAGTTTCCTGGACAGAGTGAAGTGATTCCAACTCTCCCAAACACTCGGTATCCTCAGGTGGCAGAGGCTCAGAAAGAAATCACGAGAGATCTGAATGTAACAGAGTTTTCCATGCTGGCTGGGGACCAACAGCAGGCACAGAGACGAAGCTTAGAGACTCTCTCTCCAGGGCCGTTAATAGTTTCTTCGGCTGAGTCAAAGAGGACATATCGTAACCAGGATACAGACAAATGAGAAAATTTACACAGGTTGGAGCACTGGGTTGGGGAAAAGAAAAAAACCTACTGCTGCAAATTCACACTTCTCAAAGAGAAAAAAGAGTGGGGGAAGAAATCTTTAGGAGAGTAGGGCTGTCCTGGTTTCGGCTAGGATAGAGTTAATTTTCTTCCTAATAGCTGGTATAGTGCTGTGTTTTGGATTTAGTAGGAGAATATTGTTGATAACACACCGATGTTTTGGTTGTTGCTAATTAGTGCTTACATAGTCAAGGACTTTTCAGCTTCTCATGCCCTGCCAGCAAGAAGCTGGGAGGGCGCACAGCCAGGACAGCTGACCCAAACTGTCCAAAGGGATATTCCATACCATATGAAGTCATGCTCAGTATATAAACTGGGGGGACCTGTCTGGGGAGCAGCAATCGCTGCTTCGGGATGGGCTGGGCGTCGGTTGGTGGGTAGCGAGCAATTGCACTGTGCATCACCTATTTTTTATATTCTTTTATCATTATTATTATTACTATTTTCCCTTCCTTTTCTGTTCTATTAAACTGTCTTTATCTCAACCCACGAATTCAACTTTTTTTTTTTTTATTCTTTCCCTCATCCCACTCTGGGAGGGGGGGAATGAGTGAGCGGCTATGTGGTGTTTGGCTGCCTGCCGGGTTAAACCGCGATAGCATCTTTTAGGAATACACCATATAATAATGCAGTTCATTTCCAAGAGCTGTAGGTAGAATGAAATAGATATCATACCTATTAGCTGGGTATGTCCGGTGGTCATGGTTCTGAAGATGTTATCTTGGCTGTTTTTCTGTGTGACTGAATATAATTTATAGCTCAGTTTTATTTTTTGTCAGAAAAGGATCTTACAAAAGCCAGTCAAATGTTTAGCACTAATGTATTGTCAAGTGGAATATAAATCCCTTAATTAGCACTTCAAATAACATAAACTCACTTTACCACATTTCACAGAGTAAGGCAAATAAAAAATTGCTTGATTTACAAATTTGGAATCAGGCTTATGTACAGTGTATATTAAATCATGTGCATCTTGTACAGGTTGCAAATAAGCAAGTCGCAACGCGTCCCTCCAAACAGAGATTAGAGAAAAGAAAAACTGAAGAGAAAATGAAGACTGGAATTTAATCACACACCACCATTCAGCTCATTTCCACTTTTTTTTATATTGCAATGCTAGAAGCAAGCCTTGACAAGCTACCTGAGCCCTACTGCTGATCCTATTTTATGCTTTTCTTTTGACTAATCTTGCCCTTTGCAGTAGTAACTGAATTTGTCACATTTGGACTCTGAAATCTACTGCAATATTTGAGCAATACTACTGGTTTCTGTTGCCATACCAGTGGGAATTTTCACCAACCATGTAAAATTTTGGTTTTGATGAAAGAGTGCGACGTAAATGAACAGCTTATCAAATACAGAATGAATACATCATCCTTTTTTTCCCTTTATTCCCCATGTCGAGATTGTGACTAAATCTCCAAAGATGTTTTAAAGTCCCTATCTGCTGTGTCTCTGGAAAACCAATCCAATTGTTCCCCCTGGAGGGGGTGAGCCTATATGTCCTCTGGAGCCTCTTCAGCTCCTCATACTGAGCTCCCATGAATGCAGGCCCTGCCATGGCTCTCTTTGCGCTAGTTCACTGCCTGGGCACCATGCTGAGCAGCTGTTTCAAAACATCCTTTGATTCCTAAGCTTTGCATACATTGCTGCTGTCTGTAACCCTTAGCTAGCTCCCTTTTCAAGTTTCCTTTTCCTTAGTCCTCTCCACCAATTACATCAGCTTCAACTCTTCATTTTACAGATATCTCTTTGCCTTATTCTGGGATGTCTCTTTGACCACCTCTTTTACCAGTTTGTTAGACCCTGATCTTGCTAAATACTCATTTATTTTTTAAGATCCAGTTAATCTATCTATCTAATTTTTAAGAGGAAACTCAGCATTTTCAAACAAAATAGGAAATAGGCAAGCTGAAGCCATCATCTCCCATTTTCTCCCTTGTTCTGTGTTCATTTCTGTTTATGCAGTATTATACCAGTTATGACCTGCGTGCTCTTCTGTGCAGCAAATACCTTTCCAGAAAGAGCCTGACTCACTATAGGTCAATTGACAAATAGCAGCTATAGGATGAATATTCCAGAGAACCAAGTTGTCCTAAAATATAGATATTCTTAGGCACAATTCCTGGGTCACTGTTGTTACTGTCTAGGGTGTGAGCCATAGCTGGCAGAAAACATTAAGACTCTTTTGCTGTTGAAGGTGATCTGAGTATCAGGACAAAGTCCCCCTGTACTTCTTTTCATATTTAGGAAAAAAAAAAATCAAATTAGGTTTCGACTGTGCATATGTCTCAGAAAGAAAAGTCCTGACATAGTTAAAAAACATTATTTTCTTACTATTTGCTAAGATGGTCATTAAAAGCAGAGTTGGAAAACTACTCTCTGACCCTAACATTTTAAAAAAAAGTACTATCTTCACGAAGACTTTAATTCACTTTCAGACTTTATGATCTGAAAATCTGCAGTCTACAATTATGTTTTATTTGTCGCAAAGTCTGAATGATGTACATTTTAAAAAATAAACAGAATTCAACAGGTATTTCTTTCAGTAATGTTTATATTAGAATGACTTGGTTCTACGACATCAGCTTCAGAAAAAAAACACACACAATAATTTAATTTTAAAACTGAAATGCCCAGGGACTGAGGTTAATAAAGAGCAAGTATTATGCATGAACATTTTTTTATTCGTACTTAATATGCATAATCATTATGGGTAGAAAGTATTGTAAAACATTTTAATTTTTAAAATATTTAAATTCATAATGAGTTGCTTAAAATGCATCCCCTTATGCCATTAATACTCTAATTCCCATTGACACAGTAGACCTTTCCAATCATATCCATTTTTAAGTACTCAGACTAAGATGATAGATCTATACAGGTCAGTCTGTCATGTGCCTGGAATAAAAATCTGTAATCACTTGCTTTTGTGGATTAAGAAAAATGGAAAGACTGTATGCCAAAGACTAGGCAAGTGTCTTTGATAACCTCTATTAACCTCTCAAATTTCTTGGGCTTTTCTGCCTCTTAAAGTGATATAGGAAAGTATGTAATTTTTAAGAAAAGATCTGAGGTCCCATGTCTTTTCCTGCTCCCTGTCTTTCTTTGGATTTAAAAGCCAGCAATTTGCAACATTTCACTTCCATATTGTCACATAAAAACACACTGATCCTTTCCAAATTCCTAATGGAAGTTTCTTCTTTCCAAACTGCTGGTCTAGATAGAGACTTTTCATCCTACTGTTCAAATATGACAGATCTGGGAAAAAAAAAAAAAAACAAAAAAAAAACAAAAAAAAGAATTCCTAGTTTCTTGCTCTCTGCCTGTTAACTGTGTAGTCATTGTGACAAGTATACAGTTATTGACTATTTCTGCAGAAGCTATATTGACCTCTCTATGCTTTCTCTTTTCTCTTGAGTGATATTTGAGTTTCTGAGAGAAAAAGCACAATCACTTTTTAAGAGTCTTCTTCAAAATTCCATGTCTCAGAGGAGCTGATAGTTTCAAAGAAGATTTGCGATAGCTCTTCTGTCTCCTATAGACTTACATTTAGGAAACTGAACAATGTGTTGCATGTTTTGCCCTGGGTTGTTTGACAGCACAGTAGGCTCCAAGTGTTCAGTGTTCATACTGTTATGTGGGAACAGGAAATATTAAGGGTTGGTTTTAAAAGCATCTTGGCAGCAAGGTTTTCCCTAGCAGTGATGACTTCTTAAGTAAAATTTGAAAGGGCATTTTTGTTTTTCAAGTATCATTGTTTCTTTACCACTAACTTGCCAGTGACTTTTTCATTTTCATTTAGTATTGTATACGTTGGAAACAAGGTAAGTACCACTTGAATGTTCTCGACATGATAAATTCCAGATTATGATATGAAGGTCTATCTTTCCAGATAGGCCCTTAGCCAGTGCTAATAGTGGTTGCTTGCAATGTTCCCTGAAAAGGTACTCAAGTAGAACTGTAATAATGGTTCCATGCTACACACAGCATTAGTCAAATGTTTTAAAAGTGAAATAGAAACAAGGTGATTCCAAAATAGGGATGTTATTGAAAGGTTCAAAATGTTCGGAGGAACCTTTCTGTCCCCTGAATGATTTTTAAACAGTTTTAGTTTTACCCATGGGATGAGTTTAATGTAGAGCAAGAGGAATACCTACATGACTAGGAAGATCAAGATTTGGCCCTATATAGAACTTCCTTAATACAAAAGCTAAAGGTTTTTATACAACATTGATAATGAACTTAATATAAACTTGCAATTGTATATGCAAATTTTTAACAAGGAGCTTACCTTGAATGAGTCTAGTTGTTAAAATACGTGAAATAATTGGTACAGTAGTAGAAATGAGTTTGCAAGTATAAACGTAGAAAACTGTTATGATGTTAAGACTTAATGATGCAGCCCCTGATAATTTTGATGAATATTTACCCATGAAAGTCCTTCCAGTGTGGAACTCTTTGTGTTAAGTACTACTAATAAATACACATAACACCATGCAGGGTACATGTACTTGTCAGATGAAGGATATAAATTTCATAATAAAGTGTTGAACGATAAAGGCGCTAATATTTCCAGGTCCCAGCATAGTTCCTCTAGAGAGTACCTGCTTGTTTCTATATGGTACTGCACTGTGATACGTAAGCATAACCTGAATGCTTGGAACAGGAGTATAAATTGCATGACTGAGTCTTAACGGTGTGTTGCTGAAGTCATTCTTATAATGAGAAAAAAATACTTTCCTTAATATTAGGGAGAATGAAAGAAGAAACATTCAGATATTTTCTGTCTGTAGTTAAGATATTAAATACATATTTAGCCACTTAAATTTTAATGCCTTAATTTTTAAAAATTCTGAGCACCAGTTTCTCAGTGAACATCACTGAGATCACTAAATTATTGACATCTCTGGAAATCAAGCCCTCTATTTAAGTGCCAGCAGCGCATGAGCTTCCTATGTCTACGTGCAAGATATAAAGGTTGTCTGTGTGATATCTGAAGCTTGTGACTAAGGTTGAGCTCAGAGTCTCATGATCAGAGTACTTCAGTGACAAGCTGTAGTTACATGCAGGTTTGGGTCATGCTGGAGGAGAACGTCTGGCACCACTCGGTCGCGATGTGGATTGGAACAATGACTCTCCTGTCCTAGCCAAGCCTCCCCCACCTCCCAAAATATTTTTCTTGTGGTGACATCATGTGGTCACCATCAGGCAGGCAGGGTCCTTCCTAAAGCATCTTATGTCATGTAAAGCAAGAGAGAGAGGCTTCTGCAGGCTGACATACTGCTGTCAGTGCAGATGAAAGGAGAGTGGGTCAAGGATCACTGCTTACTTCAGTCCACTCCTTGACTCAGGAAATTTATGTCTGTATTGACATAGCCTGGTAGTTAATTTAAGTTCCTGCATGTGGAATGAAACTTTTCAGTTTAACTCCTGATTTTTATTGTGGTTTGGTATCTCAGGCTGGCCAGGGTGAGAAACACGTATCACGTTCTTAGAAGTAAATCTCTTTTAAATAATTGCCCTTAATCATCATGGCCTTATGTTACTACAGTAGGCAAAACAGCAGTATAAGCTTAGAAGTTGACAAACTGAATAACATTTTCAACTTTTTGTGCACACCAATCATGAATGCCACTTGAGGAACAATAAATCAGATTTAATCATAATGTCTGGTTTAAGCAGGGGAAGTTATTCCTCTGTTGATATCCTTAAAACATACAACTACAATATTGATTTTTAATCCTTTAAATATATCAGTGAAAAGTACTTATGTAATCCTTCAAGCAGAAAGAAAAAGGATATATTCTGTTTATAACATACTAAGTAGACAGATGTCTCTAAGGTAGATTCCACTTCAATGCAAGACTTTGTGATACCAATTAGAAAGTATATGTCATATTGCCTTGACATCCTGTTACCAAATGCTGATGAATGTTTATGATCATAAGTGAAATATGTAAAGTAGCACTGAAAATAATCTTTCAAAATAAAAGTGTTAAAATACATACTGTGCAGAATGTCTACCAGGTGTTCTGCAACGCAAGGTCTCAGGGATGTATTTCTATGGGGGTTTGTGGACTACAGCAATAGATTTCAATGCTGCCTCCAGTACTGGGGTACATCCAACTGTATTTGCTGTCAACACTAATACCGACACTAGATGCCCAACCAAAAGATATTGAGAGATATAGTGGAGTTCGATAGCAAAGCTGTGGTTGCACCATGGTAAACAAACAGATTTGGAAGCAGAAACTCCCAATGAGATTTGGGTTCAGGTATGCTTTGCAGTGCCCACTGCCACCTTTATACCTGGTTATTCAAATTGCTGCTGATGCTGCAACTTCCTTCCTGCTCCTGTCGCAGGTGGGAGCCGCAAGGACCTGAGGCTGCTCAGGGCATATGATCGCTGACCGTGTCTGATCCTGACATGGGTATGGGATAGCAATCTGGCATGTACTGAAACCCAAGAGCTGGGAATCAGTTCCACAATTTAGATGTAGACAAAAAGGCTGTCATTAAACTGCTGACTTTCCCAGGAATGGAATGGTTACTAGTGTACTGTATATGCTGCATCTTAACCGCAAGTCATTGGATTTGATGCAGGGATTATTAACTGCAATGTGATGTTTTCTGTTATGCTGTTTTGACCAATGATGACAATATTATTGCAATATTTTTGGTTTTTTACTAAGCTCTGAAACTCATATTTTAAGACCAAAAATGTTTATCAGAACACCTAGTCTAATGCATTGCATAACACGATGATCAAATTTCAGAGCTTTTCTCCTTCACTGAGACCAATAACTAGTGTTTTCAGAAGGGCTACAGGTCTGAGTCTGAAGACAGTCAAAGACAGAAAATCCATCGTGCTTATTCTGATGGTTATTCATATTCAATCATAAGAACAGTAATGCTATCCCAGTTTCAGCATGTTTCATTAAACTCCCAACAATCTTTGTTGTTGTCTTTAAACACTCAAGAATTAATGTCTTATCTGGCAAAGCTAAGTATATAGTATGATCAAGTCAACCCATGGTCTTAATTTTATTATTCTAAACAGACAGAGCTCACAAAACTAGATTTTCTTTAGCCCTTAAAATGTTCTTATGGCTTTTTCATGCACCACTTCCATTTCCATTTCATTCATTTCAATTCCAGCTTTTTGCAGTACACATGTATACCAGAAGTGGTCTCCATACTTTAGTATCCCTTTGAACATGCTGAATTCAGAGATGCATCTTTTATCCCATCCATTTTTAAATCAGCATTGCTCCTTTTCTGTTCTTCTGTCACTGCTAGCCCCTACTAGTTCAGTTCAAACATGATTCCACATTTTTGAGAAATCAGTTAACTAGTTATTAATCCATTTGTCTGAATTTTACTGGTCTTGTACTGTGATTTTTTTAAATAATATGTCATGGAACAGTAAGCTAAATTTACTAAGCAGAATGAAGTTAATGTCAAAAATACTCCTGTTCTTTAATGTCCTTTATTAATATACTTCTTTATCAGCTTCTCAGTTATTTCATCTGGAATCCTACTGTAATAACCAATTTATAATCAACTCTGTGAGCCCACTTTAGATGTTGGCAATGGGAAGAGAATTTTCAGTCTGTTGGGAATTCTGGTAAGCATTTCTCTTCCCTTGCTCCCTTCATTTCTTCTTCCGTTCATTCCATCCTCCCCAGTTCAGAACAAAATTTTAAAAGGTATTGAAAAGAAATGTTTCATAATTTTTAATTTTCAAAATCTCAAATATACCATGTAAAACAAAGACACCATGTAAGAACTCCAAACACATCCACGCATCCCAGAAAACACTTTGGTTTTGATGAATCGCACCGAGTGATCGGATAGTGAGTAATTCCTCATCTTTACCAGATGAAAGCGTAAATTGTCACTTCTTTCAACATACTGAAGTATTCACTGAACTCATTTTCCTTTTCATCATTATTATGTATTTCATCACATCCATCTTATAATGGGGATATGTCAATTGGGAGATTTATTGCATCTGTAATATGCTGGTTCCTGCCAGAAGAAGTACTCCTGATGCCTTTGTTTCCTTTTCAATTTTCCAGATCCATTTTGTTCTCATTTATACTGTCTCTTTCTGCGGCTTCCTCTCAACACTTCACATTCCCTGTACTTACTTTGCTGTTACTGGTCTCTTTTTCCTTTCTTTCATCAAGTTGCTGTTAAACCCATTTGTTCCAAACTATTTTCTGCAATTTTTTCTCCTGCTTCTTCTTACTTATTACAGATTTTCTTTGGTATTCATGAAAAGACCTAGCAAAACATGTTGTTTCTATAAAAATTGCTCTCTTTACTGTTGACTTGAACGAGAAATATATGTAGAAATTGTTGTATACTTTTAAAGAATTGTAGGTAGAATTGTAGAAAAAGACTCAGTGGATTAAAGAGAAAGAATGGGAAAAAATAGAAATAGCAGGTTACCTCATGATAATTACAATACAATCTAGTTTTAGTCTGCATATACTGACACTGCCCCCCACCAATGTGTGGTTACTTTCCCACACCTCTGTAAGCCTCCTGATTTGAGTATTAAAAACATGAGTAGAAATGTTATTTTTCCAACAACTGCTAGAATAAAGGAAATATGAAATATAGAATCCTGCTTGAAGTTTTTAATGGATATCATCACCCAATCTGAGTTACCTGTTCAGCACTTAAATAATACATTTGTAAGCAGTTGAAAAAATGCAAAACATGTTTATTAAAAAAATAACTGATTGATAGACTCTGCTGTAATGCAGACTTAGATTTTTCTTAATTCTATTCAGGTAATAAAGATTTCAGAGAGTCACAGAATGATTCAGCTAGCAAACCGTAAATTACATACCGGTACGTTATCAACTCTTGTATCCTACAATTTCTGGACTAGCCTTATTGTGCCTATAAACGTCTTTCATAGTAAGTTACGTATAATGCAGTCATATACAGTGCTTGCCAATAAATCTCCATAATTTACCCACAGTTAGTAGTCAATGAACTGCTGAGTTACTTCTTCCTATTTTCCAAGTCTTAGTCTATGAAGCTACACTGGTAGGCAATGGAAGAAAAATTTGCTGATAAAGGCAATTATGTTTTGGGAATTCAATTCCAAATAGCATAAGAGTGCTTCCTTGCTTTCTTTTATACTCCACCTCTCCAGATCCTGCCTGACTGTGAACAGAATACTGAATGCCTTGACCCTTTCATTCTTGTCAATTCAAATCTATTTACCATTTATCTAGAGAATGTGAGCCATCATATAAGCAATTCTGATGGAGTACAAGAATATTTGCTGATGTAGGGTAGTGGACTGATGGAAGATGAATCTTGGCTATGCAGCTTGCTAATGCATTTGCTGTCTGCTCTTATTTTGAATGTTGTTCTTATGGGAGTAATAAAACTGCTCCTTCACATGCAGTTACACAGCAGCATTTTGTATGGACCTGGTTGACTTTCTATTATTTGTGTGCTCTCCTGAATTGGCATTGCTCTGGTAGCCACTGTTATTTCATGGTGGTGTTATGGGAAGATCACGAGGCATTATGGCACAGAAATGCTTGGTATCTCAGTATGAGACAGAGGGATGAAGCCACAAAGACAGGAGGCTCTTTGGGACACAGTTTCACCCCCGAGAAGCCTCAATAATGTTTAAGGGAAGACAGTTTGCAAGTTTTAAGATCTGAGCTGGAGGGAGTAGGGCATTATGATCCTTCTGTAGGGGCAGGTCATTGAAGATCACTCGATCCCTGCTCCTCCTCCCTGCTGCTGGAAGTGCGGTAGATGTAGTAGCCAGACCACCCAAGGAGCTCTTAGTCACCCAGGTTTCTTAGTCATGTGATGGCAGCCTAGCCAGATCCTATTCTTAGGAGGCTTTAACTTCCTAGCTCCCTCTTTAAGGGGATATTAAAGTCATCTTTAATACTGACCATACTCTTAATTAAAGATTTAAAGAACATTTGTTCCCTGAACGTACAATACAGAACTGATTGACCAGCAATATGACCTACAACATGCATTTTCCATCTGTGTATATTTCTTTCAAACAGGTAATAAAGTAGCACCAACATTATGTTCTGTCAGTGGAATAAGCCATTGTCCTTTCTTAAAAAGAACTTTGTCGATGAGAATTTAGAACTACATTAAAAATTTGGACTAAGGTCAGGACCAGCAGAACAGTGTTAGTGGAAAAAACAACTTTTCTGTTATTTAGATTTTTTTAAACTAATTTCCAGTCTTGTCTCATTCTTCACAACAATGTTATGGCAAACAGCAGTTGTTAATCCAAAACTATGTCAATCATCTACAACAAACCTCACAGGATATTAAGTTGCAAAACAAAATAATAAAAACCAAACTACGGAAAATTTACAGATATACCTCTGCAAATCAATGTTAAAAAAATAACACAGAGAATATTGTCAAACAAGTCTTGCTTATAAAATAAATCTTGTGAAATGCTGAACCAAAGGTTGTCAGGACTTCTGCTATAAGTTATTTACATTTAGGGCACTGGTTTACTCCTAATCTAGAAAAAAAAAAAAAATTATAAATTCTGGCTCCCTGTGTTAATATGCTAGTGAGCTTTTTCTCACTACCTTTTTTTCTTGGTTCCTTGTAGTCAATAAATTTTGTCAAAGTCTTCTGCGAGTGAAAGGTTAGAAACAACATGGAAGACTGTTGTTTCAAGCATAAAACTAGAAATAGGCAAATATTTTCGGGCGTCTTCGGGAGACAAATACCTATAAAGTCAGACTTACAAACCAGTGCATTAATGAATTATCATACTGAGGGCAGAGCACATATTGGGCTCGGTTTCTGGGGAAAGGTAGAAAGTGTGCATATTGGACACTGCTACAGTCATTTGGTCAGCAAGAGCTATCATTTAACATTAATTTTGTTTCATAAAACAACTGGAGAGGAAAGCAAAATAATAGGGAAGAATAACAGTGACCATAATGTGTTAATTAAAAGTTTGTGCAAGCAACATCATCCCCCCTCCAGCCCCACTTCCAGCCTGGTCCAGCAGACCTGCCTGACTCCCATCTGAAGGGGAGGCACCACCTTAATTTCTGTATCTGTTTTTCCACGTACTGTCGGGCCGGAAATTCTCCTCAAATACAGTTGCTCCTAAATTGTAGTCTCCATGGCAAGCTTCACAGAGGTGCACATTGGAGCCAGTTGCCAGGAGAAGACAGTCGTATAATGCAAACCGAGAGGATTTCTACTTTTCACTGTTTCCACCCTGAGATAGATAGACAGACACAGAGAATATAAAGAATAATGTAAAGCTCTGGTAGAACCGGTTAAAAGTGGATGATACCACAAAGCTATTTGAAATAATTTACAAAGGTGAGAAGTGAGATTGTATAAACGACATACATTCATCCTTGTAATTGTTTTTAGTGTTTAAAAGCAGTGACTCGCACCAAGTATATGAAGTTGAGACAGTAAGGTGATGACAACATCAGCTGTATGTCATTTTACAACCAGCTAAATCCAATCTCAGTGTCAATCAGGTAATGCTGGAGGTAGAATAGGACTCTCATGTCTGATGATGCAGTGCAGAAAACACTCAGAACAGAGAGATTTTAATGAATAACATGTTGGTTTTCCCAGAGTAACTGCAAGGAAATCAGTCTGAAAGGTCAGAATGGAGACTGGGCTTAGGTATGGAGCTGAGGGGTGATTAAACACAGATAAGACTTGGGAGAAACTAAAGGGACCAGCTAACTCGCCATCATGTTTGGAAGGACAATACTAAGCACACTACTATTTAAAATAAGAAAATTAGCTGTAAGACCCTTTTGGCCACAGAAAATGCTTAAGTCTCCCGTGAAGCTTCCCTTTCCACTGTGATGCAAAAGAGTATGTCTTTTTCTGAACTTAAAACACACATTTGTATTGCAGTCATTGGCTATTTACTTCTCCAGGAATGATTTTGTCAGTTCTTTGGCCATGACTGCGTATCTCCATACTAACAGAAATACCATTCATCTTGATGTCAATGGAGTCACACAAAACCCTCAAATGTCTTCCAGAACTTTTCAGGAA
>NW_009223897.1:0-1403 GCF_000690835.1 Fulmarus glacialis | reverse complement strand
GTTTAGGTAATATTATAATTGATATAAGGACTTTTTTTTTTTTTCTTTTCAGAAATGACTGATTAATGCAAATGTTTACCTATGTGATATCTTAGATGTCAGCCTTTATACTCTACTTAGCTTCATTTACAAAACATGTATATTTATTTTTCACACAGAAACCCAGTCTCCAGAATGCTTCTGCTAGACAGCAATGTTTTTTGGGGCGGCTGCACACGCATCCACCATCCACTCTGGTATTTTATCGTTCAGAAGACTCAGGCTGCAATGCTAATATACAACAGCTGGATCTCAACAGTCATCCACAAAGACACATTTGTGATTCCTCCTCATGTCAAGGGTAATGAGAAAATAGTTCAAGAAAAACACCTTCAGAAGAAGTGAATCTTCTTGCTTTAGCTCACCCTGTTTCCTCTGTTTATTCTCAGAAGCAACTTCCACATCTTGGTACACATTCATGTCACACAACAGGTGAAGGCTTAATTTCTTCTGTGCTTTAAAAAAAAAAAAGACAGAAGGCTGGCACTGACTTTGTCTCTGCAGCTGAACTGAAACACGGCGTTTGGGTAATATCAGCCCCAGCACAGCATGGCTAGTTTGGGGTTTGCCTGACTGACGAAAACTTACCATGGCTATCCTGCTATCACACCCTTAAAAAAGTTATCTTTTTGGTTTCTCCTGACAGGCTTTCTTTGACTTCATGAGCAACTCTTGTGCAGTGGTGATATTTTGTGAAAACAATTAAAATGTGAATTTCAGAATGTACATCATGGAGAGTTACAATCTTTATCTACAGCCCCACAGGCGTTACCACATTGCTTAGTTTAATTTTTGTCAAGTAGAAAGATGTGCAACGGTTGGCACTGGGCTTCTTATTCTTGATAATGCACTACAAGAAGTTGAAAAGTAATTCTGAAAGACAGAATTCAGACAGAAAATAAGTAGGCATAAATGTTGGCCTTAAATTTATGTGAAATTCAAACTAAAGCCCGTTACCTCGTTTTTGCAAATATTCCTTATTTTCAGCAGAACTTCGGAAAGATGTAGGCAAATCAGTAGACTAGACCACAAATTGGAATTTTTGGCTCATCAGAAATTCTGACATTTCAGTTTACTTCTTTCTCAAATTCAGTCACTAAAGGCAGGGAGCAGATGTACTGGAAGTGGAGGGTAATGGACCAAACATGAATACTGAAAATCTTTGGAAATAAATCTAACCAATATAGAAATAAACTCAAAATAAATAAGCATCTACAAATTAAATGTGAACAAAATCAGTGCTTAGTAAATTCAAATTTGCATTAAAAGGTATTTAAGCAAGTTGTGCTTAATGCAATGTTTTGCAAATATAGAAAAAGAGGTTTCCAGAAGAAAAAGACGACCAGCCTGGCTGAAGGGGGAGC
>NW_009223896.1:36247-44267 GCF_000690835.1 Fulmarus glacialis | reverse complement strand
GCCTGCCGTGAGGAGCCGGCTCAGCCCCGGCTGGGCTTCACGCCGCCGCCCCGAAAGGGCTGCCTGCTCCCCAGCCGCGCAAGCAGGGGGGCCCCTCCTAACCCGGGGGGTCTGTCCGCTGTTGCCATCTTAGATCCGCCCTGTTTCTTAAGAAGCAAAGGCAACTGCTACTGCTTTTTTTTCCCTCGGGCTCACTCTATCATGGCTTTTTCCCCACTGGTTCTTCTTTCTGTTACTGTTCAAATGACTTCGACCACAGACAAACTGTATCAGAAGCTTGGATAACAGTTCATCCTTCAATTCCTTCTCTTTTCTTTAAAATTTCTCACGATCATGGTAAAATCAGCTCCTAGAAACTCTGTGGCAACTCCTGGCTTCTTTATAAGAACAAAATTCAATTTGAGCATCCCGTTTACTAACACATTTTTCTTATTAGCTGAACTGACGACAGCAGCCTCAGGTTTGGCACTGCTGTTGGGCAAGTGACTGACGTGCAGCAAGAGAAAGTGGAAGGCAGGCTGCATGTGGATCACTTTGTATCTCGGCCTTGTACCGCAGCTGTCAAAAGGACACCGATACACCCTACGAAGACCATGGCCCACCAGTGATAGAAGGAACAGTGGAAAATGGCAGTCCTCAAGCAAATTTGTATTCGAAGTAGTAAAACTGTCTGGAAAGCTTTTTCATCTCATTTTTTCACTCACTGTGACAGAAGAGGTTTTAAACAAACAGCATCTTCACCTTCTGGTGCAGCGTGGCTCCTTGTGGCTATCAGAGGTTAATATTTTTACCATGTGCTGTAATACAACAAAAGCAACAACCAAGGACTTAAAGCACGGTGTTTTCCTCTTTAGGTGTCTGGCACCATGGTTTGGTGACCGTAATAAGAACTGCAGTAGACAGTCTTTCTGAGAAACACTCCAACATGAGGATAGCATAGCACTGTGCAATGTTCATGTTTGCTTAGTGGCTTGTAAAGATTTTAAAAAGAATGTGGAGAAATAATTTAAGAGGCAAACCTGTTACTCGTTTTTGAGCGTTTGGGGCAAATAAACTGTTGGATTTGGTCCACAGGTTGGGGTGTGTGTGCTTTTTTGACAAAAGCACTAGCACATGAGACTTTGGAGGAATGATACACCACGGCCACCAGAGATCCCACTCATTCCCGGCAACTTTCCTCTTTTTATCAAGAGCAACCCTTTTTATATGACAACTCTATTAGCCTTGATCCAGTAATGCACCAATTAGCTGATGTAACAGGAGAAAAATCTAAACCTGCATTTTGAATGTCTTCTAAACGCATGCACATTGAAGCCTCTGACCCACAAAAAGCGCTAGCACATACATTTATGATCCTCCCCAATACAAATCCTACTTTGTATTTTTTGCATTATTAGAAAGTTTGGGTTCAACAGCTGGTATTAAAACTTGAAATGAAAAATACAGTACTGGCAAAGTCAAGGGATTATTTGTGCAGGAAAGCATTTATCTTAAGAATATTCTTAGGCTTTCAGCAACTAACTTGCAAAAACAAGTTGCAATTTAATGGGTTCAGAACAACAGATGCATGGTGGTGTGGTGCTTTCTGTAACCTTGAAAACTGTTGAAGAGTTAATTCAGAACAAATATGTAGGCTGGAATTGCTCAGTGGGATGCCACTGAGACATAATAAATAAGCCTTTTCTGCCTTCTAGAGATTATAAAAATCTAGTTTGTTGTAGATCTAAAATGTGTCTTTGCGTTTCATTTTGCAGTTTTTAACATTTGGTACCATTTTAAATTGCTTGCTGACAGGTCTGTCTCTTGGTCTTGAAACACAGTGACAGTCTCTCTTAGTAGATACTTTATGTGAATATAATTAAGAAAAGGATATTTTCCCCTTTTCTTAATTATATCCACTCGTCTTCCAAACAGTGTCCTCACCATTCCTTGGGCTTTTTTCCTAACAAGCCAAGCCGCCACGTTCTGAATATCCATTTTCAGTAGTTTAACCTGGTGCAATTTGTTCAGAGTTCACAGGCTTTTTTTTAAATCTAGAAACTAGGAATATTTTTAACGGAAGAAGATTCCTTTTATACACTACAGTTAAGTCTTCAGAAACTGTGGTTCAGTGCTGGTATGCCTGACATTTCCACTGAGCAACAGTATCTTCAGATTTTGCAAGTCACCTGAGTGAGAATAAATGGGAGATTCAGGTTTGGGGATATTGGAACTGTTTCTGTGCAAACCAAAAAATGTTAAATCTAGAAGAAAAAAGGTAAGTCATGCAATGCTTTTTCCTCTTTTGGAAACATGGTCCAGCAACGAGGTTATAAAAAGAGCCACTCTGCCCCCAGAGTTGCCTATTCAAATGTCCAGGCCAGAAGTGAACATGCAGTTTTCATACACCTTTCCAAGACCTTTTGCCTTTGCACAGAACCCAGCCTAACAAAACCAAGCACAAACCCTGGCAGCCAACGTTTGCTCTTATACAGTAACGTAAAGATGATGCCACAGTTTTCTCAGGCAGAGCTTTGCACCTATCAAATCCACTTAGTGCAGAATGTTAATTACCACTTAGACACGAGGAGCAATATGTTTGCTGCAATTCACAAAGACAGCAAATGCTCCAAAGAAATAGATGTCCTTGAAACCGCCTTTTTTTTTTTCTTTTCTTTCCATTTTGCAAATCCCTGAGCAGCAGTTGTTTCTCTAGACATAACTGGGCTAATGAGGAGCGAGTCCTTCCTTTTTTTCCCAGGGCTACACGCTTACAGTTCAAACTGTAAAGCTGAGCTCTAAATTTATATAAAGTTTGACTCCACAGGCAGACATGCCGCCTTTTCCCCTGATACATACCTTAGCTACAGCATACCTTAGCTTCCCTTTTTTTAAAGAAAACACACACTAGAACTCGTGGCATAAATGTCAGGCTGCAATTTCATTGCACTCTAACATTTTCAGCTATAAAGAGGGCTCCTCCCATTTCACCCTGGGTCAGGGAAAGCCAAGATCTCTTGGTTCAGGTAAGCACCAAGTAAACCAGAAGACACCCAGCTCCGTGGGGAACCTGCAGATCTGAGCTGTTCTTCCAACGTGCTAATCCACCCGCCCGTGCCCTGGCAGTATGTCCTGAAGACTGCCCGCCAGCACAGTACCCCGGGCATCCATCACACCTGGTGCGGCGGTGCCCAGGAGTCCCTTCACGGGCACTTGGCCCTGACCAGCCTCACGCAGGGGCGCGTCCTTAGCTACCACCACATCTCCTTCCTGCCCTGGCATCCAGCTGGGGCCAGGCGGCAGCGTCCTGTGCAGGCTCCCCCAAGAAGCACTGTCAGAGCGACAGCCGCCTTGCACGGACACGCATCCAGAAAGCCTGAACTCTGTATCCTAGACGTGAGAATTTTTTCTTTATCGTGAAGATCAGGTATTAGGGAAAATATTTTGATGTCCAAATTCTTTCCTGGCAAGCCGCTGTGCCAGCCTTCCACAGGATAATGCAATTTGTGGTCATTAAACTATTCTGAGCAAACACTTTGTTAATGGACTTTTGGGTATTACTGTTGCTAGTGTGCTACCCCACTTACTTTCATTCACAGTGAGCAGGTCTCCAGCTAACCATAGAGATACTGCTGTCATGTGGATGAGGAGGAAAATAGTTAATTTCTTTACTGAACAGGAAGATAAGACTTTTTTTTTTTAAAGCATGGATCCAGTCAAAAGGTGTTTTCTTTTTCAAGGTGATTATGTAGAGGCTTTACTAGAGTTTAAACAAAATGCTGTGAATTCTCCCTAAGTTGTCTAATAAACTGCTTGGTTTTGCTCAAAAGTTAGATTCAAAATATTAACAGTAGGTAAGAACAAAGTATCTTTGACTTTTTTACGTGTCATGGCTCAGTGCTTTCATTGCAGTTGTTCTTACCTACTGTTTTAAGACAAGACAAGATTCTCACTTTTTGCCTTTCTCAAGTTATTTCTCACTGAAGAAATACTGATGATAAAGGCCATCTGGGTATTCACATTTATTGCAGTTAAACAGGCTTGTTCTGTTTACTGATTAACAAAAGCCCAGCAAAATTGTGACTGTGGCAGGGAACACAACATGGTTATGCACACATATTGTACAAACAATGGGGAGGTTTAGAATATGCGGTTCATTTTTATTCACATTTAGGTGATTTTTATATTGCTGTAGATTCCAGATACATGTGGATACATGGGGCTTACTTAGAAGCTTAGCAAAAGCAAAGCTGTCAATCCCGCTTAAAAGCATTTTAATATCTGTAATCACAATGGTTTTGGTACTACCAGTTGGGACTGTGAAAAATAAAGAAATCCTGAAGAGGCAAGAATTGCTTTGAAGTGACAAATAAAAAACCCTCATCTGTTATGTCAATACTCGCTTTTATAATAGGTACTAATGAAAACTTCATATATTTAAGCAAATATGGAAATTTAGTACAACTTCAGTAAGAATCCATAAATTGCACCCACATTTTCTTCTGGTTAAGGCAGTAAAGAAATCGCAACATTTATTAAATACAAGCTTGATACATGAAGAAAGAAGTTTACCAATGTACAAAATAGAGGCTTTATTTTTTTTTAAATCGTAAGTAATTCACATTCACGAGCTAGCTGTGCAAAAACTCATGGGAGAAGCAGGCAATAATTAGTAGGAACACAGCTAAGGACCTAGTGAGAGAGAGAGCAACATTAGCCTTTCTCAAAACCTCTGGCAACTATTTTCTCTGCTTGCATGACGCCCTTGCTTTTTAAGTCTGATCTTATTAGCATTGGGTCTGATTTTAGCATTTGGTTTTGGCTAGGTGCAGTTCTCACTACTTTTAATGATGGGACCTGAATGTACATAATACTTAACCGTGCACCAGTCTACAACTGGTCCTGAAGCTCTCCTGGTTACACAGTGAGACAAGATGCAACGCCAGATAGTTCATCTTCTCTGCTTTGTCAACTTGTATTACACCTATTCTTTGCTCGTGCAGTGTCACATGCTCGAGGCTATTAAAGCCACTGCCAAAGAATGTGTCACTCTTGTACAGTTAGAAAATTTTACGGCCAGATACATTGTCACTCAAATGCAGTCCCTATTCCTATCTGCCAGCATGATAGGAATCATTCCAGAAAAGTTTTGTAATGCTGTGAGACCTTCAGCCCATCATTGTGTCAAATCACGTTTCTGTCAGAGTTTCTTCCTACACTTCGCAGTGAAAAACAAGTTAAATAGTAACTCACTTCCTGTTCTAGTCCAAGACAGCTAGAAAGCACAGAGCATTCCCGACCTTTTCATGGGAACAGACACATGCTTTGCTAATAGCCTTGTAATAGAAACATCTACCTTTTCTTTTAATTTGGGAAATTCCAAATAGCGGCTAATTGAAGAAAAGAGTCGAGCTGATGACAGCAGTAAGATTTCCAGAAGCAGCAGTAAAAGGTAATCCTTTTTGTTACCTGACAGCCTCGTTTTCTCTAGAAGTTTAAATCCAGTTGGAAAACTGTGAATGATTCCAGTATTTCTCTGGAGTGTTCTTAGCTATTCACACAGCAACAAAGAAGTAAAATACAAGGCTATTACTTTGGCACACACATGCATGTAGGACAAACTTCAGATACTCTTTCTTACACCCCCAAGTGAGAAGGTCAAGCTGCAGATTTCCATATGGCATGCACAGACCACTGCAGCATGAAACCAACTTGTGGAGCATCCCATTTGTTTTCCGAGGCACAGCAACATCTCAGCCCAGCCTGCAAAGAGACACCAGCCAGAGCCTGCAGAAGGCAACGAGCTCACCTGAGCTGCAGCACCAGCACTTTCACGTGGGCTGAGGTAGCAGGCTGCGTCCTTAGGGGGGCAGCTCCCCTCCTGTGTGTCACAGGGGTGCTAGGACACACACTTCTGGAACAGGAAGGTGCCAGATTCAAGACAAGAGGAGGTTGCTGCCATTTATAATTATGCAAGAGAAGGCTGAGGAAGCATGAGGCCTGAGTCAGGGGACCTGGAAGGTGAGTGACAATGTGAGTGGGAGAACTCGGGCTTACCCCAGACTTGCACCCAGCTGGAGAGAGAGGTCCTGCTCCAGCTACTGCATTGGTGACAGGTACCTGCCACACTGGTGACACTTGGGAGCTCTGAATCAGCACTTGGACTGAATCAGCCTCATTGACTTTAACATATCTCAATTAGTCCAAGTCCAATATTGAAGCTCGTAGCCATGGCAGTAATGTGGCATCCTTCTTGTGTTAGAGCTCCCCAAGCACAGCTTACTGAGCTGCATTTCTGAGGTGAACTGGTGCTTCAGGTCAGAGCATCAGAAATTTTCCATTCCCCTGAGATCACTGACACATGCCAGGCACAACTGCATAATCACAGCAGAAACATCCTGAACCTCTGGTGAGAGACTTGCCATCCATTAATGAACTAGCTTTGTCCAGCCAACACTGCTTTCGCTGGGGTCTCAAAATTTGTGTCATGTTTCCCTCTGCCTTGTGCTTTTATTTGCTAAATGGCTGCATCTGTGCTTCCAGCGGGGCTCAGTAAATTTGGCTCTTTGGATCCAGAGTAGCCAAATTATCTAGCAGCAGCAATTTCCATGCAGGTGCACCTGTTTTTCTACTTATCCTTCCTTAGGTGTTGTTCTGCTTTTCGGTGCTTTGTGCTAGGAGAAAGAGCACGGTGTATGGATTGTGTGAAGTGTGCTACCTCTGGTGCTTGTGCCCTTCATAACAAAAACTATCCCCAGAAGGGGATAAACCCAGGTGATGGGTCATCCTGTAGCAAGGACAGCTGCCCAGCTTAATTTTCACTACCTTTAAGAAGAGCCCAAAAGGTGCTCTCACAAAATCCCAAACTCTTCGTTGCTGTTATCCAAGGAGGTGAAGAGCAGCCCGATGAGTCCCTTCGTGGAAGTACGTTTGCTGTTCACTACTGGGATAAAGCAGGGAAGAGCTTGTCGTACTGAGGAAAATGATCTCCCACAGCAAATGAAAATGCCAGGTCTGGATGCAGTGAAGTGGAGGGGTTTTACCAGAGAAAGTTTTGAAAACAGATGCTTCTTTAATGTTCTGATATTCAAAATTGCTTGTGAAGCCTGGTCATTCTTATCTGATTTGCTTTGTCATTCTAATTTTTAAGTTTTCTCCAAGAGAAACAGCCTATTACAGCTTTTAAGACTGTAGATAAAAGCCAATTATGTTTTCCTGTGACTATCATCATCTACATTCTCCAGTTGATTTTTCTACATAAAAAAAGGAACATAAGAGAGTTCAGAAACCTACTTATCTGAGTGGCTGAGAGAGATTGATAGGCCCTGCCTCCCTATTGTAACCTTTACAATGTGTCAGAACAATTATTCTCATGGTTCTAGAGATTTGTCTAGAATTATAGTTAATCAGCTTGCTAAAATATACTAAGATAGCACTCCAGTTTGTAGGTAACCATTTCAACAAAATTAATTCACATCTTAAATTTTTCATCCTACAGTACTAACACTTTTAAAAATATGATTAAATTTCTAATACTTTAAAAAAAAATGCACAAGAGCATTAAGCCCTTTTGTTAGTTTAGCTCTTTGGACTTCAGACCCCCACACTGTCTAATAGTGAGCACTGAAAGGGGAAACTCAGCTGCGTCGCTGGTTCAAGAAAAGCCTGACTGTGGCAGCACAAAGCATCTTTTCCTGAGACTGCCAGTGGTTTACACTAGCCACCCGTAAACCCTGCCTGCACAGGATTGGAAATCATCTTGATTAAAAGAGCTAACACCAAACAATGTGTGGAGTGGGTCCGATAACCTTCATTACCTGAGTTGAAAGCGGAGGGGAAGGCGGTGGGCTCCCACCCCAGGCTGGGGGTGCCGAGGCCGCTCACCCCTGGCAGCGCGCACAGCACCGCAGCTTTCTGCGGACATTTAAAAAGTGTCTTTTGCTTCCTCAGCTGCTCTATTCCAGGCTGGGAAGCACTGGCACCCCCTCACCTTCAGAGCTGACGATCTGAGGAAGCTAGTTATTTTCCAAAGGCAGGGAAC
>NW_009223896.1:35650-36202 GCF_000690835.1 Fulmarus glacialis | reverse complement strand
GAATGGGCCGGGGCGCACGCAACCAGCTGCTAATTCCTAGGCCAGCTCAAGAGTCAGCTGAGGCCAAAGGTGCCAAGCGAAATCTAATTTCTGGCTGAAAGGTATTAATAATCATGGATACAAGTACCCAAGGTTTAGTGTGGGGAGTTCAGCTCCACCCCCTCTGGCTCTTTTTAACCTAAGGATTGCCCTGAACAGAAGTCAATGCTTGGAGGACCCTCTTCTCGCCAAAGCCTGAGGGAAGCACAGTTGCCCGGCAGCACTGCTACCCCCACACAGTCGAAAAGCCTCCTCAATGCAGAAGCTGCAAAGTGGTTGGTTGTTTCTACTTCTAAGCAGTGTTCCTGCCTGCCTTTCGAACCACAGCCCGCCTGTGTGAAAGGTATCTTCTGTCTAACCAGCCTTCACACTTTCCTCGTCAATGTGCCTCTGTCCTCTTTCCAGCCGCAGGGTCCTTTCTTCAGAGAAGCAGACACCAGACCTCACACCCCGCCCCGGCCATGCGCTGCAGCAGAGACTGCTGACTGGCTGCTCCCGCAGGCGGGAGCGCGG
>NW_009223896.1:0-35357 GCF_000690835.1 Fulmarus glacialis | reverse complement strand
CGCCGCGGCCCCCGGGCAGCCGCCCCTGCAGCAGGGCAGCCTGGTGCGGAGGGTGAGCACGGGGAGAGCGGGCCCTGCTCACACGCGAGTCAGCTCCACGAGAAGATGAGTGAAATGGTTCTGTAACTTCAGCAGAACATGAATTTCTGAGGGTGTTTTTCAGCGCGCTCTCACCTTGCTTGCACAGGTGCAAATTTCAGTCCTGGCTGTCACAGAGTATGGCACTCCAACGGACATTTCGTACACAAAGTAGCTCACAAAATTTACCAGGCAGCTGGCTATCATACATCTAGAAACAAAAATTTACTGCATATAGTTGTGTTCAATCCTGTTAGCATAACAACAGATTCATCTAACCCTTTTCCTCATTTATAAATGGATTGTTAAGAAAAACACAGAAGATGAAATTTAAGTAACAGAACTTAATAAACACTTTCAATATTTACCATCTTTTTTCCATGTAGAATTTTTTTAAGTGCTAAGTGCTATGATCTCACATTAAGAAATACTTGCTCCTTTTTAGAGTTGAAAAAAGAACGTAAAGAGAATATAAAACTGTTTTCTTAATAACCCAAAAATTTTCCAGATCAAGACTGAATATTTTCATCAAAGGCATGAGCCTGATGTTTCACACCTGACTTCTACACGTAAACAGAAGTCTGCCACAAGACCGGTGTGTGCATATTAATGAAAAGTCATTCTGCACAGCTCTTCAAACAACAATATTTAATTATTTTCACATCAAAATCACTTTGTAGCTCACCAGCATTTTCTGTTTTTCTTTAAATATAAACCCAAACATTTTTAAAAGCAGCAGTTTATATACACAGGTTTAATGCTTAATTGATCCTCTTTAAAAAGGGAAAATCCATGTGTTATGTGAAATACTTTCTATTACTATAATGAAATGCAGCAAGAAGAGCTTGTATTTCTACAAACTCTCTTCTCCCAGAATAATCAACTTTCAAAACAAAGCATTTTCACAAAATCTTATTTAACCTTCTTTTGCAAAGCACGATATGTTGGACTTCTAACTTGGATTTATAAAATGACAAGTTATCATCTCAACAGGAGGAAAAAAAAAGAATGTAATCTGATATAAGGAAACTCTGTGCCAAATTCAGTCTTTTGTTCGCAAAAAACGGAACATTTCTGAGATGTCTTTTATATTTCTGAGGTACAACTCAGGCATTGGTACTTTATTTACCACTGATATAACAGTTTCTCTCTTTCCAGGGATGCAATTAGGAAGCCAGAGCTGTTCATTTTTGGATACATGTTGCAAATGTATGACTACAGACCCAAACAGTCTTATTCCTTATCCCTCATTTCTTCCTGTTCTCCTATCTCTGCTACTAACTTCACAAAAAACATGGAAGTAACCTAGAAGTCTTTATTGCTGGAAAGCTATGGTGGGACTATCATTCTTTGTACAAAAATATTTTAATGCAGTTATTTAGAAATGTTAAATAAGAGCATTTCAGTGATAAAATATTTTATTAGTGCTTCTGTCTGCGTACATTGAGCAATGTATTGGGACTTTAAAAAAAATTCTAAAGTTTCACTATCCGATCTTTCAATCTCAGACACCACTATTACAATGGAAGCAGATGCTATGGTAGAGGAAATCATCCCAACAGTGAGGTTCTGTATTGCCAGTTGAGACCCATAAAGCAAGATTCTGGGTATGGTGGAGTGGGTATTTTATCTATCTGTGCATACCAAAAAGACTATGGGAACTCTGCCAACCATGTGTGAACGTGACCAGCCAACTGAACACTACGTCTGATCCAGCTCCTGGCAGGCTGGGTGGTTAGCTGTGATACAGGATATGCTGGCTGAAGCCAGCTCTAGCATTTGATGAGATGACAAATAGATCCTTCGTGTGGGTTTTTTTGTCTCTCTAAAGCATCACCAATATCACTCACCCACTCACTCCACGCTATGCAAAAATATCCATTATTTAAATGCTTCATATAAACTCAGCAGAGATTGCTGACAAGGTATGAGATACTCCGCCGCTAGTAAAGAACACATGAAACCACAAACAGAAAAATGGGAGACCTTATTTTGAAAGGATGAAAGCAAACAGAGAGATTGGAAGAAATGAAGTAAGCATCAGGTTCAATAAAAGGATGAAAAGAAAGTCCTGCTGCAAAATCAGGACTATAAAGTGTATCAGTCTATAAGCGTACAACATAATGGAGCAAACAATACCACATAAACAGCAAATGAAACAATGTCACACGATAGAGAACCTTGTGCATGAAATACAACTTTTTATTTATGTTTTATAGATTACTTTTATTTATTTTTGCTTTAATAATGCATATTCTGTTCACTCTGTGCAAAATTGGGGACAGAGGCGGGCGTTTAACTCATCTAATGAAAATCAAGCGGAAATGAACATTCAAGTTGAGGGAGAGGCCTATCAAAACCAGGAAAGCTAAAAAGCCACAGCTGCTCAAGACAAAGCTGCTCTCAGCTGCGCCCTTTTGTCCTGCCACCTCACACAAAACTGGCTCTACTGACTGAGCAGCTGCACACCGGGCAGGTGACCTCTGCCGGACACCGGGGACAGGAGTCATCGTGGTAGCTACATTAGGGAGACCTGGCTTGCAACCGGCTCCAGTCAGTGTGTGGCAAAGAAAGGCACAAATCATTGCAAAGACCAGATTTCTGTTGGTTTGTTTCCTTCTTGTAAATACATTACTGTACACAACGTAAGTTTAAATTGTAGGGGATTTGGGGACATAAAATTGCATATTTAACAGAACTTAAAACCGTAACAAAAAGTAGGCTGTTCTACCTCGAAGCAAAAATAATCCCTCCAGCCCCAACGTTAACATTCATTCCTGGCTATATGCAGTACAAACATTTTAAAATCTGTGACAAAAGACAATTAAAAACCAAAAGTCAAAATCATAAAGCTTGTAAACAGATAATCTGAAATACACTTTATTTATGGAAAAATATCATCAAAATAGTACCACTATGGACTAAACTGCCTGAGTTTTCACTTCACCTAGGATCTTGAAGTAGAGAGCCTTTAGCACAAGATCAATTTCAGTCACAACTAGTGCCGCACAGCACTGCTTCGGGTGGAAATTTTGTCCTCGTTGTTGGTATTTTTGTTGTGCTATCAAAAACTGTTGTGCTAATCCTTCAAATAAAGGGATGCTGAGGCAATTCTTAAATCATTTGGCACAAAGTTATTTTGGCTGGGGCATAAACTTGAGTCTCAGTCATGAAGAATAATGCAACATTCCACCTATCAAGTATTCACTTTGATTGAAGAGCTTTCTTTATGTCATTAACTTCCATCTGAAAACAAACAAAAAAATTGTGATGAAATTAGATGCTTTAACAAACTGAGGCACAGTTGGTGACTCTTGAAAAGCACAGGTTCCATCTTGTCCACAGGTGTCAAGTACAGGTTTTATACTACTCATTTCCACAGACTTCACAAATTGAGGTGACCTTCTCAGCTGCCTAAGATGACCACTCACGGCTTCCTCCCCTCAGAGCTTGACAAGTGTAGTCATTGAATGTACCACAAGACCTTTCAAACTCTTTAAATTAAAACTTTTACAAGCCACACAGCTTGCTGCCAGGAATTACTTGCAGAATGAGCATCGTGTCCATGCATCAGCTGCTGCACTTACACCCGGCATAAGTAAACTGAACTGCTGACAATGAGCACTGGTAGCTGAGGAGCAAAACTTGTCGTCTCTCTCCTTCAGGGATGGTTCTTGCTGTAGGGATGGCGGTTGCCCTCTACCCCCATCAAGCCTGTGTCCAGGCACCTTAAGGGCTCTGATGGATGTACAGCTGTGTGGTAAAAGGATGTGGCTGAAAGCATCATCAGCCCTAGTTGTACACTTGGCCCCTCTTGCAGACACTGGAAACCCTGAGGCAGGGGTATTAGATTTATTCAAACACACCTGCAGCGCTCAACTGCACCATATCATCAAGGCAGTCTTCTTTAATACATGGACTGAGAGCTGTGCTACTTTATGACTATCAGAGGACCCTTAAACTAATGCAACTTTTGTTTGTTAAACTAATTATGCCACCTCGGCTAGCATCAGAACATTTACCAGTATAAGCAACATTTGAATTGGAGTAAAAGCATTCAGCTATAAGATCGTAATTTTAAAAACATCAATGCAGGTCTCTGTATAAAGATGTAAAGCCATCCTTGGAGGCAGAACCCAGTCCTCTGAATAGTCTGGCCTGTTAGACTAAATCAATAACTGCTATTAAAAATATTCATTGATTTTATCTGAAAAAATTTCAATTTTAGCTGAACGTGAATTGTGCGTTACTAGAAGCCATACTCCTATGTGATTGCACGCATAAAGTCCTTTAGGCAGCCCTGGAGCACAGACAGTGATGGTCCCCAGTTCTGCCACTCTTTGCCATGTTCCCAAGCACTTTACTGAGCAGGAACAGCCCATTTTCTACCCCTAGTACAAAGAAAAAGTGCAGTTGACCTATACCATAAAAATATAATCAATCCTAAACCACTTATCAAGTACATCACTCTCCAAAACCCAGAAAAGCAGTTCGGTATCATTCCATATTGAAGCAGCACAATGATCCTAGCAAAGGCCCAGCTCCGCCACTCTCACACAAGTCGGGCAGCGTGCTACCTGGCAAATGACTAAGGCAGCACAACGGCTAGAGCTAAGGTCCTATACAAACTACGGCAGCAGTAACTGGGCTCTTAATCAGAGCACCTTCTTTTATATTGTTTAGGATGCTTTAGTAAAGACAACCTGAGTACAGTCTGTAAAGCAGACAAAAAAATCTTGCTATATGAAATAATACTCCAAGCATATCAACACTAGGACAAGCCTACTACAAAATATAAAGCTTTGGGAGAGAGCAAATCATTTAAAAAGACCTGATTTCATTTGTGACAAAATCAAACCATTAAAACTGAGACTAAAAAATATCGTTTGAATCCTATATTGTGTTTAATTTTTTTTTTTTTAATTTGTCTACCTGTGCTGATAAAATTTTAGATAATTATCAGGCTTTTCAGTAAGAACCCAGTATTGCAATATATATGACACAGACTGGCAACACTATTAAGGGAACAGATATATCCCTTTCAGAAATGTTAGTAGTTTTTGATTCACTGGAACCTAAGTATCTCAGCACAGTTTTATGTCCCATACCTGAGGCTAAATCAAACCTGCCAATACTTCCATAACATTAAAAATAATTTAAGTACCTGCAATCGTAGACGGATCTTCTTTTCTTCATCCAACTCAGACAGCAACTGTTTAATCTCTTTTCTGTTAAAAGAATGCAAAAAAAGCTTGGAATGGAAACGATTAAACTAGTAAAATACAAAAGATCACCTCTTAGAGACGTATTTTCCCTGCTTCACTAGTTACCTCTTTTCCTCTGAACAACTAATTAACGTCAGTATACTCTTGTATACTATATGCTATACTACAGAGATAATACACCATATGTGTATTACACCCCATATGGCTAATGAATAATACATTTCCTCCTAACAGCCCTGCATTCACAGGCTTTGCTCTGGACTAGCTGTATCAACACTGTATCAGCACCCAGTTGCTTTTTTTCCATACAAAAGGTAGATGGATTGGCTGTTGGTGAGTTACAGGAACTGGTAACACAAATCCTGCCCATGTTATCACATACTTAAGCCACTTAAAAGCTGTTTATGCCAGCAATACAATGTAACCTTCAACACCATTTATAGGACTTAATGATCCCAAATATGGATTTGCTGTCATCCTTCTTTGTCAGGAAGGGGAACATAGCTATAAGAAGCAGACACCTTTTCATGTTCCCACTGAGTGATCTCTCCTTAAGACAGAAACCAGTAGGTGGAAGCAGCCCTTGCAAAAAGGGCTGGGGAGACCAGAGGAGCAGGGGTCAGCATAAGAGGCGAAGCCATGGGGCTCGCTGGCTACATCCAGCTTGAACCATGCCATCCTACATCTTCTCCCAAACTCCCCGCACACCTCTGTTCCGCCACAGTCTCTGCATGTTGCTTTCTCTTTTCTTTTTTCTGCCTGGGCTATACACAACTGACAATGTAAGTGAAGGTTTAGCTTCCAAAACATCAAATATTCTCAAGAATAGCAAAAGCTACACGCCAGCCCCAGTTTCTCCTAAGAAATGAGCACCTTAAAGAAAAGAAACATGCCCAACACTAAAATAGTAAGATTCAGGGTCATAAACACAAAGGTCTTCAAATGTCCTAATCACAATTCAATTACTTTTTTTGTAATACAAGCTTCCTGGGAAAATGTGCTGACAGTGAAACAACAAATTGATTTAATAATTTTAGGAACTTGTAGTAATTTGTACTACAACTAGAACAAATGCACCCCTTATTAAGATCAATGCACCTGAGTTCCCAAACAGTTATTGGCAAATCAAACAACATAAGAGCCTTATTCACTACTTACAGCTTGTAACTTAACTTTTTCAACACACCATAAACATCTGCTTATGTCGTAAGACAAGACAAGAAGCTGTTACAGATGGACAGTGTCAGTCTTTTTTTCTGAGCTTCTCACCCCTGAACATGTTCTCAGGGAAGTAGATGAAAATCACTCACAAACACAAAGGAAAACTATGCAGAGTAACGTATATGAAGGCAAGCTCAAGAAGAAACTGCCACCACCACGCATCTCACCTACAGCTGTGATTTGCAGTACTTACTTTTGCTGGTCTTTCATGGTTTCAATGATGGTTCTTAGCTCCTTAATTTGTGTTCTCAGCTCCTCCAGGGCAGTCTGACCTTGGCTCAAGTGCTCAGTCTTTGGCTTTCCTTCAGTACCGAACAGGGATGGGGAATTTGACCTGTGGCCTGTTGTTCCCATAGCAATTGAGTGAAATCCAGGTGACGGTGAAGGGGATAGTGATGGTTGTACATTACTGCCACTAGCCAAACCTCCTGGTTTTGGAGGCAAGGAAGTTTTATTATCAGACACCTGCAACAAAAAGAATAACATTTAATGTCTGTGGAAAGCTTTATGAAAATCAGACCTCTAACAAATATTAAGTATTTTGCTGCTCTTCAGTAATGTTCAAAGTCCATAGTCAAACATGGACAGTTTTGGCCAGAGCATGATAAATGTAACAGTTAGTCACTATCTTTGTACATGTACATCAGAGGAGGTCTAGTTGGGACGCAGAAGTTCAGACAGCGTCAGTAAGACTTTCCACAGTGGCTATAACCAGTCAGCCACAAGCGTTTCCAAGGTCTCAGACCTAGCAGTGAAATGAACCGGGGAAAGATGCTCAGTGTTTCTCTCAGAAGTTTGTGAGAACGTACCTACATCCATGGAGTCTCCTGCGGAGCACAAAACTGCATGTCCAAGAATCCAAGTTGTATTTTTTTTCAGATTAAATTTACGATCATCAACTAACCATTGAAGGAATCTTCAACACCCAACGTTTTTTAAAAATTAAAAAATGTGTTACATGTTGCCCTTAGTGTTACGAAAATAGCAAAATATTCCGTAAGTTTGCTTGTTGGTATGATATAAAAACAAAGTCCCGTGACTTCAAAATGATAATATATTAATAAGAAATAAATGTACTGTACTGTCCACTGTTAACTGAAGCTTCTGTGAATCCCGATAACTACCAATGGCTCTTTATTCCTCCAGGAACTTAACAGAAAAACACAGCATTAACCTAGTTACCCTGGAACCATGTGGCTAGCTCAGAAGGATCCCATGCTTCCTGAATTGCAATCCAGTGCTCTACTTATTAGACAAGGTATAGAAAAACTGAAATCCACCTACCATACATGACCAGCTGCTTCATTGCATACACAGAACAGTGTACAAGTACAGTAACCGCAATGGCAAGTAGGGTGAGTCTTAATTATTTATCGTATCACTATTTGGCAATGCTAATGTGTGCATTATATGACAGCTACCAGGAGTATATGAAAATCTGACTTGGCCAAGAACAAGAAAAAGCACTAGGCAACCCTCCAACTGTATCTTTGGAAAAGAGATACTGAAGTTGAATGGCAAGTGGGGTAAGATGTTCAGAAAAAATGGTATGGAAACGGAAGGAGACATTTTAAGTGAGGACTTGGGAACTGGGGCGGTGGCATTAGCTGGACAAAGTAACTGAGAGAAAAGTTAGTCATCAGACGAAAATTAGGAGAAAGTATGATGGGAAGGGAAGAGAAGGGTCCACCAAGTTCTGCAAAAAACAGTCTTCCCCACCACACGAGCATGATTGAGCACAGAACCCGTCCTGGGAAAGCACTGCATAAAAAAAGTGTTTGCAGAAAAACCAGTGTGACCATAGAAATAAAAATGGCATTATAATCACAAGAAAGCTGAATCAGTCCCGTGGCTTGAATGCTTGACTTCATGACCTCAACAATATTCTTTTAACACTTTATATATATATGTGTGTGCATGTGTGAGTAATGTGTACCTATAAATGGATCTTTCATGGATAATAATCCTTGTATCAGTAGATGCAAGTTTCCTCTGGACTGAAAAGAGACGTCAGGCTGAGTTCAAACCTGGAACAAGTGAGCAAGGCACAACTGGAGTCATCCACACTGAATACCTTATTCCAGAGCTTAACTGGCTATCAACATTAAAGCCTCAAGCAGCTACTTTCTGGTAGCGGTCATCTTGTTTTACAGGAACAACATCTACATCCTTGGCATACCAGCATATAATTTACGAGTGTTGGCCCCATAGCATTCATTAACGCAAGTGCTCCCAGAAGAGGGAGCTATATAGCAAAATATTATCCTTATAACTTGATCACAGACGTGCATGACTTCATCTTTCAAATACTTTTGTTATACTAAGAATGTAATATTTGTGTTATTAAATGTATCTTTATGTCCTAAAAAATAGCTCCAACCTCTAAAGCCTGATCTACATACTCCATCTGTAAGATTTGATTATCCTATAGTTTTCTACCAATATACAGTAAGAATGGCACAAGCCTATAAAGTGAATACAATTATGCCAGTATAAAAAGTGATTACACTTGCAAATTTAAATTCACATACTATTAGAGTGGGTCAAAGAGATGTATTTTCTCTTATCACAGACCCTTCTAATGTAAACTCAATTTGCAGCTGCAAAAAAAGGGCCTTTGTTTCTAAAATTTATTTCCCTAGCTTCTCTGATTCTGTGAAATGTATTTACACTAGAAGAATTTTTTCACAGTGTGGTTATGTAGGCATTTTAACTGTGCAATTCACTTTAGACTTGAATTTCAAGCACAGAACAATCCTCAGTAACCCTTACCATTTTAAGCTTCTTTAAAAGGCTAACTACCAGGTGACTGGTATTTATTTTAAAAATAAATATTTGAATACTGTTTTCAAAAATGAAGATGCATGTGACCAAGTTAAACAGAGGCATTCCAATTAACTTACTTGTGATATTGTAACAGTTCTTGATTTCCTTGACACTTCAATAGTTTTGTGTGTAATGGAAACATGTTCTTCCTTCTCTTCTTCAGGACTTGGTGAGTCAAAGAAATCGGGGCTTGAAAGGGATGACTATATAGACAAACACAAGAGAGGAAAAAAAAAAGCAGGTATTTTCATTGCATAAGAATTTAACAAAGGAAAAAGAAAAGCATTTTTGTGATGACTTTTTTATTTTTAGTTATGCTTTTCAAAGTAACAATACTTAAAATCAGGACTCTCCCTCACCCCACCCCCCCTTTTTTACATCTTATTTTCAAGGCAAGAATGCTTTCAAAGCATTTATGGAATGAGATATACTTAAGAGTTGAATTCAACATTAATTTACATCTTTGCATTGCATTATATCATAAGATGAAAGCACCTTCCTGTTCGCAAGAAGAGCTGTACCTTACTTGGCTAGGACTCTGAGCACTGTGCTGTGGGGATGCCAGCTCTGCCACCCGGGCAGCTCTGCCATGGCTTTGCTCAGTGCAGGTCTCACTTTGCTGCTCCTCAGAGGACCCATGCTGCTGCCCGTGCACACTGCTGCACTGCAGGGCTGCCTTCTGCACGGCCTCTTGGTAACGATGCAAACAGGGAAGGTTCTTTCCACCCCTGTTCCTTTCCCCATAGATCTGACAGGGAAGAAAGACCTTTGAACGTCTCTTTTCTGTTTCTATATTTATGTACACAGTCAATTTTGAAAGCTTTCTTTTTTGTGTTCTATTAGTTTCACAATAATCCTTTTTGTTTCCCTCCACTTTGTTTTCCTTCAGCAACATGAACACGGGCAACCATCAGTAGTTGCTCTCATTCTGATATTCCAGAATGCAGAAAGCACAGAAATGAACAAACCCCAAACCCCAATGAAAAGGACGGTGAAAAACTAAGCACTGGTTTCCAAAGTATTGTTTATGAGACCAACTGGTCTAAAGATAAATATTAGAAAGTGAAATTTAAATCACCCTTATATTTACAATTGTGAGCTTAATGAGAAGAAACACAAGGTGGCTCAAGGAGAGCTCTTGAAGGCTAACAACAGCCTGTTTGTCCTCAAAATCTGGTAGAGTGTCCTAGAGAAACCAAGGGAAATGCTTCTTTTGGGAAACACTTTCAAAATCCTTAATATTTGGCACAAACAGGCTTACTCTAAAGGTTTTTATAAAGGGTTCTTCTGGCCTCAGTCATGGTTGGCAAGGAATACCTGGCAGCACCCAAATAAGGGGGTACAAATTTTGTAAGGGAGGGAATGTTTTAAACATCGGTATTCAAAACACTGGCAGCCTTTTGACACTGATTTTCCTGAGCTGCATCTCTCTGCCTCACTGTACGTGTGAAGGAATGGCTGTTTAAATGTAGTAAAACCACCAGGGAACACAAATAGGAGGAGGTAAAAAAATCAGAAAAAAATATTTTAAAAGAAAAGGAAAATTAACTTACAGACGTGAGAGACTGGGAGGGTGGTCGCCTTCCAGTAGCTTTTGGTCTGGTTGTAGTTGGATGATTAAGCTTCTCAGCAATTGGTATTACAGAGTCAAAACCTTCCAAGTCTTAAAAATAAAATAAAATTGATTTGGTTTTCTGGCAATTGTCCTCAAAGGGAAAGAATCACAGTTTTTTTCTAATTTCAAAGAAATCAAATCCCATTTTCCCATTGTGTCAGAATGTTCTGCACATGTTTAGGCACCATGATGGCACTAAAAAAACCTGGAAGTCAAAGGCAGCTGTAATCCAGTCACCCTTGCCAAACATAATTACTCTTCCATCTCAAACACAATTAAGCAGAGGGGGAACATGTAGAGGAGCCTTTGGCTTTGTTTTCGGCATAGTGAAAGCTAAATGACAACATGGGTCCTATGGCACGGAACAAACAGTTTCAAAATTTCCATCTTGCTATTAAAAGGGTTAGTAATTTTTTTTCCTGAATAATTGGAGACATAAGACAGTGCACAGATTGTCTCAAGAACTGTACTGTCAGCGCTGCACCTGTAGCAATTGCTTAGGGGAGCACAGCATGAGAATGATCGAGCTGGAACTGATCTGCAGGTTCCCGGACATCTGCAGCCGGAGGCAGCATAGCTTCCAGTAGCTATAAGTGAGAGGAATATCTCCACTAGGCCATACCAGAGGTTATGGTAAGTAAAAACTCCAAGAGGCTCCTGAAGCTGTACAGAGCCCAGGAAAAACAGGTCTGCTCGAATGCAATCTCGACTGTCTTCACAGTTAGTGAAATGCACTGGGGAAGTGTTTACTGAATCCAGCCACGTGCTAGCATGTTTACGTGAAAGAACGATGTGAAGGCTGAAGGAATACCACAGCTCATGATTACATGCCTGAATCAAATGGCTTAACACCATTGATCTATTTTTATGGGTTATATCAGTTTCACTCACCTCCATTTCAAAATGCCCTACTGCATATGTTAAGCAGAAGTGAGTCCGAAAACATACAAGAGGTACTTTAGACAAGGTAAATCAAAATTCTGTAAAATTACTTTCAGACATGAATCAAATACTAGAATGATATTCATTATTCAGAGACTATTTTTCATTGCGCACATGTAGGAAGGAATAGCTTTTAAGTTAACAGCTACCTATAGCGGGCACTTAATTTTCAGGACTGTTACAGAACAATGAATCTCTGAAGATCGAGTTTTGTTGCCGTATTACAACCATCGTACAAAATTACACAATGGAAAAACAAATTAATTAATGGGCCTGTGCAATAAACTATATGTACTGAAGGACACTTAAACTGATTCCAAGTACTCATGATTTGGCAGCTACGAAGTAAATGGGATCAGACATTCCTTATTCAGCAATATTCTTCCATCTCTGGGAGATAAAAAAAGAAGAAGAAGAAAAAAGAGACCTCTTTCAATAGCCCTGAAATAGTCTAAGGTTACTGACCTCCACATACTACTCTATTTTTGGAGCAACTCTTCCTATATATAACCAGTGACCCCACTGTCCTCTACCAGGTATTTCTCTCATTGCTTTTTTGTTGACTGTTGCAACCTATGTCCAAAGGCAGGTCACCCAGTCTGTCAACGGGAGTTTGGCAACCTGATGCCTCAACACATCAGGTGAGGCTACAGTGCTTTTAAAGTAAAAATGAGCTAACATTAGCAGCCTGCACAAAACCTATCTGGAGTCCTACAGAACTTCAGCATTTCAGGAGAGGAGAAACGGAAGTAAAAATATATTTTCTGGGGAAAAAAAAATGCAAATGTAAGAGCTGGTTTCCAGTAATATCCAGTTTGAAGCTGACGCATGAGATGATAGCTAAATGACTTGCAAATCAGTGATGTATTTTAATACATTGTCTTCGTTTTCACCACTGTGTTACTTTGTTAAATTGCACAGCAAGAATATATTGCCATCAAAAATATACACTCATCTATAAACATGTGAAGCTCACATACATGAGTACAAATGGAGGCTGAAGTTTTTTTTCTCTTTCCCACTTAGCTGTTTTTACTATTTTTTTTCCTTGAGCCAGTTTTAATCCAGCTCATTTTCCAACAGCATGTGCCTAGCCACACAAATACCCGTGCTGAAGGAAGGATCAGTATCGGTACCAGAGGACTGATACAAACTGCTAAAACCGAGAGGAAGAGCAGACTACTGCTTTGGGGGGCAGCACACTGGCTGAAGTTACCTTGCAGCCTAGGAAGGCTCCAGTGCATGACTTCCCTCTCTCTGCGTTGCTGCTTCTACGGCAAGCGCCACTGTCCCTTCCTCTGTTCTTACAAAAGATAAGTATCTACACTAATATGGAAAACAATCAATGAAAAACATAGCGAAGGCATTAATCCAATGTGTTTCTTTGGCTTAAATAAACTCATAATTACCTAGAGTTCTATGTTTTATCAGAATAATCAAATATTCATGTTTAAATTGTAAAATGTATCAATAAATAGGGAGTGTATGAATTTGTCCTTGAGATCCATGAGCACTTGCAGATAAAATCTGCTCCACGCATTTTATGAATACCATGAAAGATGAACATTTCTGTGCAAAGCTTGTATTATCAAGAAATACTGGGAATGCTCAATTTTTTCCACTTCTGAATGCATTTCTGCTAGCTGGAAAAATAAACTAAAGCAGCCTATACCTGCACTGAATTTTAAAAAAGAGCAGAGCAGAGGTTGGAAGGGCTCTGCAGGTAAAATCGGCTGCCAAACTAGTGAAATCACAGCCATCAGCTGATACTATAAATGAAATTCTATTTAAGTGTAAGGGACAACACTTGGTACAATGCTAAAATAGTAAATCCATTTCTAATATTTCCATATGCCCTTCATCCCACTCTGTTTGTTCTCCTTATTTAGATGTGGTTCTTGCTCCCAAATCTGCATCTAAGGTTATCACCACCTTCCACGGTCATCACCCATGAGGCATTCATTCAGGAAAATTCCCATATAGTAAACTGATAAAGAAAATGAGGAACACAACCACTCAAGAGACCTCTGCCTTGCTGTCATCTATACTGTAGATTCAGTAATGAATTCACTTACACTGGTTATTTGATTATTTTTTGCTAATGGAAAGCAAGGTTATATGGGTGTGACTATATTATACTCATTGAGATCATTAAATGCAGAGATTTTATTTTAGTTAGCTATCAGAAATTGGGAGCTTAAATTTACTTAATAGGCAAAACATAAGACCTTCCTGAGCTGGAAAAGGGATGTCATTAAAAATAAAGTCCAGTCTACTGTATTCACAGCCATGTTAATTGCCCATAAGGCAGCATCAGCATCCAACAGACCTGAACTCTGCACTGGTCCAGCTTTCTCTATGTCTGTTAGTAACAACAAACAGTAAGGAAGGTTCTGTTGAACACACAGAACATCGAGGGCACCCTTCAATTAACCGCGGCACTCCATAATTAAAAAAATAGTTGATACTTGTTCTACAAATAAACAGATGCATTCATCATTATTACTGTCTCGCTGATCAAGCTGGTAATTCTCGGAAGTAATTAATGAGATGGGGAGAAAGACATCAGAGCAATTCTAATATACTAGTGTAGTACACACAATAAAATGTCTGGCTTACTGAGCGAACATATTTAATGAATATGAAATATGTTAGCTGTGCAAGAATTACTCCCTGGTATCCTTCCAAGGCAGTTAAGAATAGGATATTTTTCCCCATTGCTACATTCATTTGGAGACATGGTTATTTTAAGCATGATGATGGTGTTTTTAAAAAACATGCTGAGATCCAGGAAAACAATTATTTAAGGAAAAAGTTCTCAGCTCATTAGACTTGTACCTTCCTGGAAAACAACCTTCAATCCCTCCAAAAAAAAAAACCCAGAAGGAAAAAGTTAAATGGTTATGCTTCCTTCCTTACCCCTTTTCCCCCTTGCATTTACTATTCTGGCATAAAATGTGTCTAGCCCTCAACTTTATCTTATGGTTACGATTTTTAGTCTTTGGGCGAAGTAATTTATACATAATGAAGACAGAAAGCTTTTTGAATTAGCAGACAGATTTCACCTTGAGAAAACTGAAATGGAAAGTGATGGATAATAGCAGAATGCTAATGGTGAGGTTTCATAGAACAGAAATACGGCAGGGCTGGAAGAAATAAGGCAAAGGTGGCATTGAATTCGTTTGAAGAAGATAATGCCACAAAAGCCACAGAGGTAGATTTCATTTCATAATCATCTTCAACACATTTAAAAGATTGACAATAGACTTGTGAAATGGTATATATACTGTCTTTAAATACAATAATCCTGAAAGCTATCAAATGAGACAGAGATACTGCAGATGAAATCTTCTGCATTAATGTCCATGTAATATATAGCACTAACTAAAAAACAACTCAAACAATAATCTGAATATTACTGGGAATTTTCAGAAGACCACAATTACTTTAACTACTTCAAGTGCCCAAATTCTGCTACTCTCTCCATGCTGAACAGCATCGTACCCTTCAAGGAATACAGCCATGCTCCCAGCCAGGGTCAGGGACGAAGAATCTCACCCAAAACGAACTGCAGACTCTTTTTTAGGATCCGGGTAATGCACTTCTAGCAGGAGGGCTCCCTGGCTACAGGCTTACTGTGTTCAGGAGTGTAACAGCGATGCGCCAGGGAGGCCTGCCCGCATGGTTCTTTGCTTTGGAGGGAAACAGCTTGGCTCACCTGGCTTCTCAGGACAGTCACTGGACAGCCACCTTTCCTAAAGTATACAATTACCTTTTCTCATTTCAACCCTTACTTTTATCGCTTTAATATCTGAATGTAGAAAGCTCCCATAATGAGCTTTGCTAAGCACTTGCCAGGGCCCTCATAAGGATTTTATTTTTAACGATTCAGAAGATGCCAAGAAAGAACTGAAAGGTCAAGAAAACTGAGCTAGAAGAAATGTATATGCTGTTTTCAGGCACCTCAACTTGACACACATGGAGAACGATTTAAAATTCTGGTTTACTGCCTTCTTCTGGGCCCTCCGGGGCAAGAGACATAATTAATTTACGTAATGGATCATTAACATATCCCTGATTACAATATTTACAATTCACAACTACGTTTATGGGTGATTTTGATTCACTGACATACATACTACAACTTAACCCAGTTGGGTAATTCTGCTCCTTTGCTTTGCTCTATTAAAATGAGCATGAACAGCAGCATAGAAAGAAATAACTGGTTTAGGCAGATTTTTGGTCTTCATTATATGAGTCACATTTTGTCCTCCAACCCTTATATTTACCAGTATTTTGTTTTTTCCAGCTTTTACTCTGTGTCTTCAGGCAAAATAATTACAATGTCTCACAGTATAACAGCCTGTGATTTAAAGACAAACCCACTCCATTCTACAACCTTTTACTGGAAAGATTCTCCGTCTTTTTCCCTAGTGTGGGCCAAATCTTATTAGATCACTTTTTCTTCCAGTCAGAAGCACAGCAATCACGTCTTCTAACAAATATGAGCACGTAACAGCTCTAGAACAACTGCAAATACAACTCAAGGAAACATGATATAGTGAAGATTTTTTTGTTTGTTTGTTTATTAGATATTTTCAAGTAGGGTACTTTTAACTACCCTTCCAGGCAAGTTAGCACCAGGCTTGGAGAGAGGGACAGAAAAAGAGTATGGCTAATAACGTGGCTTCAGCCAGTACTCCATGGTCCACCAGCAAATGCTCTGAAGATTAAAGTCTGAAGAAATGCTGAAAAATGGACTCACATTAACCAGCTTTCAGGGAATCTCTTAAGAAAATTCATACCAACACTGTATGTTTCAGCAGAAATCAATGAAGGCATATGTGCCTTACGTTAGCGCTGATGAAGATTAACTGCTTTCATAAATACTATGCAAAATGTGTAAAGAGCCAGGAAAAATATTGGAAAGATGTATCCACTTGGCTCTGTGTGGGAAGCGCCTGTGCAGCTCAGTCTTTTTGCAAAGCACAGAAACTGCTTCTTGTGTGGATTAACTGAGCATTTCCACAGTAGATCTATTATTTTTATTTCTTTGTGGCTTATTCTTTGAATCACTTAGCTTAAATCCATATGATTTTAAGTATTAGATGATTTCAAAGCAAGCCTATTTTGGATAGACAAGTCTTGTTTCGGGATTGCAGGATTCCAAACTGTGTGTGTATATATACAGTTAAAAGACTTAGGATTAATCCTGACTTGCAGAAATAACTCAATACCAATAATTAATTGGAATAATTCCGAAATTTTCTGGAAGCGTTACTTTTTGATCCAGTAAGCTATTTTATGCACTAGATGTTTCTGTCGTTGCACTGGCCCTCAGACATAACAATTATTTGTGAAATTAAAAAGAAATATTTAACCTAAAAAAAAAGTCAAGTTATGCAATAAAGCATGAATTTAAGCTGTTGAAATCAATGTAATTCTACATAAGGACTACTCTCTTGTTGGTAGAACAGGGCTTACTTTCAGTGTAGCTTATGTTGCTTTGGAAGCATTTTAAACTAAGCTCAAAAAGCCACTGTCCATCCAGAACAGTTGTTGGTACGTGAGACTTTACAACAGATGTGAAGTATTGGAGACTGGAGACAAAGTCTTGGGTGACATGACCGTGCACATTCCGCTGAGAGCCAATGAGCGGTCTTCAAATTTCTAGGTTTTATTTTGTTGGGTTTTTTTCCTCTTTCAGACTAGAGAACTATCCTAGCATGTTGCTAAATATTTTTGTTTTGTAACATGTAAGAACATCACAACAAAATATATGCATTAAACTTTGTTATGACACCATCTGTCTGTATGAACAGGTTAATGAAACCACGGCATTGACAAACAGCACGTGCAAACTGGACATGTTACTTACATCACTAAAATGTCTTACGGTAAAATAAAATAAACTGTAATGATTTCTTGTTTCAATGCTATGGTGCAAGATCTTCTGTCACAGTAGACTCAATTTCAGTCTTTAATTAAAAAAAAATCTGTAATAGCCATGTACACATTAGGTGTTGTACAAAACACTTCTTTTTGTATTTGTTTGTTATACATTGTCAACTAAAGCAAAGACAGGACAGAAAAGAAACGGAAAAAAAAAAGCCTTACCCTCATGAAATGAAGAAAAGTTACCCATGGCAAAGAGATGTAAATAGGAAAAGCTGGATGAAAGATGTGTGGAAAGGAAAGTAAAGGCATCACTGAAAACAGGGAAAAAGAAAACAAAAGAAGAAGTGAGGAGAAATGGGGAATTGTTCCTCTTAAATAATATATTCTGAAGGCTAGTTTTCCAATGCTTTTTTGTAAAAATTGTGGAAAGAAGCAAAGGCATGAACAACAGTAGTAATAGCTGTCATTATATCTACAATCAGCAGTGATGTTGCTGAACAGGACTTGCACTTGTCAGTACAGATTGCAAAATTGTAATCAGTGCTGTATTATCATCAAGAAATATAAATGTCAAGTCACAACTCTGCAGAACATGCTAGTGAAATCAAGCCATGCGCTAACATCTACATAGAAATAACGTTTTATATATGCAACTAACAGAACATTATGCACAGTATTACACATCACCTCAGCCTTGCTCAAGCATTTGTGACTTTCCTGATCGGGTGAGAATGTTTTTAAAGGTGTTTTTAAAGGTGTGGGATTTTCTGGTTAGACAACACTGCTCCACTGATGGAATATTACTTAGAAAATAAATAGAAAAATGCCTTTTCTGAGAAAAAGCAAAGTTTAACACATTGATCCAGCAGAATAGGGGACCTAGACAAAATACAAGTTTTGAACCTGCATTCCCCAATCCCCCTCTGCATACTGCTTCTCAATTGTTGATGGAATTACTGATTTTGTTGTTGCTGATCACTTGTTTGTTTTTTGGGAGATGGCATATGGAAGGACGCTCTATCTTCTCTCTCTCATCGTAAAGGTTTGGGACTCATCATGATAAAGAAAAGGAACCAACTTAGAAATCCTTAAAAAGGTTTCACAGAATGGAAGACTGCTCTCCACCCAGCTTTAGTATGGTTTGGTTTTATAACGAAAACAAACTGTCTCTCCAGTGCTTTTGTACATCTTTCTGCTTTGAATGAAAGAACAAGAGCTTTAGACTGGCTACAGGATGTAAGCACTGAGAACATGACAGTCATTATCCAGCTTAACATCACTAGCGCAAAAAAGCCAGGAAAGTGCTGTAATATTCATTTTCAGTCCTGGATTCACCACCAGTACTTAGCATAAGCATGAAAGAGGATGAGGCAACTTGCAACTGACTGCTGCTATTTCCTCTGTCCTCCCCGAGAGCTCCAAGAGCCTGGGAACGGTGTTGGGGCTAATGGAGGAATAAAGAGGAACCTAGTAACCAGAATGGTTATACACCTGAGCTGCTGCAAAGGCCATTTAACTTCCATTTTCTTCAAAGGCTACTGCTAAGCTCCACCTTGTCTGCCACATAGGTCCACTCTAATTCGTGATGTGAATTTGGATTCCTGAAAAGACTCCAAATGACTAGATTTAATCAGATCCATTTTGACCGGAAGGATGAACCTCAGAGAAGCTGAGGCTGTCTTCCCCAGAGAGTACATGAGACTGGGGCAACACCAGTAACACGTACCACAGTTAAATATTATCTGGACTCACACTGCCCGATCCATTAGTGTTTTGGAACACTCTGGGACAACTTCACTCCTCAACCATCATTTTTACTAATAACTCATTTAGCCACAAGGTTTCTCCAACCCGTTGTTCTCTTTGTAAATAAATAAAAAATCTTACACATTTATCGTAAATCTTTCCAATTACACTGCCCCATAAACAGTCCTGAACTCCAAACCTCTCCTCATAGTAAAAGACATTAATCCAGTGGGAATTGTTTGGGCTTATTAAGCTTTAATGTATTGCTCTACCCTCTCTTAAAAGGCTGTTTATTTCTTTAACAATATTTTACACGAGCCATCAAAAGCCTCCTGAAAATTCCTATCAGTTATGATCTTTGGGTCCACTTTCATTTCCAAATCATAATTTATTTCTTTTTTTCTTTTAATGAGTTGTCCAACAGGCTAGAATGACATGATTTGCCCTTGTAAATGCCATTCTGGTTTGACCCTATCAAGTTATACTTATCTATGTATTCACACTATTTTATCCTAGGGCTCAATAGGTTCCCCTTGTTAGTGGTAACAGGAGGTCATCAGCTAAACCCTTTGCAACACGTTGTGTATGTGGTTTGATTTATGGACTCTTGTTGGCTCCTACTTTCCATTAAAAAAAACAACACAAAAAACCCCTACCTAAGTTCTGGAAATGAACAAAAATTATTATAAATCAAATTTCCTACCTAGCCTTTTATAGGTTGTTAAAAAAAACCCAGAAAAATACAAAACACACTAAGCTTTTATCCTGATAGTGATTCCAAGGAAACTAGCACAAGGATTAAAGAAGTTTACTTCCATCAGACCACTATATGCTATTTACAGTCATAGCTTTCTCTTTCAAGTAAGCAAAAGCTTACATGTTTTGAAGCAAATTTGTAAACATGCGTAACAAACACTAAATGGTAGAATTTGACTGCATTTCAATCCCATTCCTTTATATTAATCCCTGCAATAAAAATGTTCATGCAATTTATCACAAGCTTCTAACTTTCAGTGTTTATCCCAAATGAAAATCTGGAAAAAACATACTACTTGCTTCTCCAGAAGAATGTTACTATCATAAACCATAGCAACAGCAGAAGGTTAAAAAAAAGTAGACATATGGATGCTGAAAAGCTCATAAACCTATGTGAAATCAATTTAGCATTTTATCGTTACACTGCAATTAAAATCCATCTGTAACTTAAAGCTCTGCTTTCACGTCCGAAGAAAAGGCAGGTTTGGCTGTTCAAAGTATACTATTTTACAGAAAGGCTTTACTAATAAAGCAGTCTGGGTAGAAACCACCACACCGAAATAACATTTAATGCCACCAGAGAAAAGTAGTAATGCTTACACATTCAGGGTACCCTGGCTCTGCCTTTTACAAAAACGGGTCTCTGGCGGCACAGCTGCGACTCTGCGGAGGAGAGCGACGGCAGCAGCTGTCGCCGGCGTATTTCTAAGTAGAGGTAGAAGATGGCTGTCGCTGCTTTTGCTTACAGCCCTGGGACAGAGTCAGAGCACCTTGCTTTCCAAGTGCCACTTACTGCAGCACCCACCCCAGCAAACATCTCTCCTGCACTGCCAACTTGAGAAGGAAGGAGGGCAAGAGAAGACAGAAAAATAACCTAGCGTTACTCCTTTCCAGGTGATTTCCCGAGTAAACTGTTTGTGTTGCAGCAACACAAATTATTATATTCAAGAGAAACTTAGACTGCTTTTAATTGGCATTTGCAGTAAAATTTATTCAAATTGGCCCTGAATTGGGTCTCTATTCCTTTGTATTGGAAACTGTAAAGATTACTAACTGCACCAAAACCACAATCTTTTGCAGCATTAAAAATATGGCAGCACTAATATTACATCTGTTAAACTAGTATGACTTCTTATCATTGGCCTTCTCACTTGTTTCAGACTTTTAAACAGAAATAACAAAAGCCCTCCTATTCAAAATAGCTCACCATTCCACATTTCCTTTTTAAAAATTTTTTTAAACAGAAAACCCTAACAAAACTTTTTAAAGTAAAGCAGAAATGATCCTTTAATCCTGCAGTTAAAATTTGATATAAATGCACTCACGTTCATTGCCAAATCCTCAATCTGCCTTTCAGATCATAACAAAGTCACTAAAAAGCAGAAATTTACACCATGAATTTCTTAGGCAAACTCTAAAAAGCACTATAACTTACCGATGTCATTGCTTCTTTCAGAGGAGTCTTTCTCTAGAGTGCCGGATACTGTACTGCCCACTAATTCCACTTTTGGACTATCACTCCTGCATTTGGATCAAGAAGAGGAGATAGTTTATTGGAGTTTTTGTGTGGGTTACAGTAAATTGATAGCTAACTTGCAATTAATAATGAGAACGAAATATTCTTCCTTTGTAGCACCAGAGTAATAGCAATGTGTCAGAGAGAGCAATCTCCAGTAAGTAGACATGCTGTATGGATTAACCTTATCTCATTTCTCCTTAACACCTGTCAAAAAAGCCTATTTTAGACACCGTAGTGTCCTGAATAATTCTTCAGATGTTCACAGCTTCTCAACATGAAGGAAACCTAAGGGCAAAGGGACATTCTTCAACATCCTATTTGTAATTTTTTCTAATTAATTGGTTTGCATAAACTATAGCAATGGACTATCTAGAATACTGCAGAAAGGGAGAGAACCTCAAGCTAGCATTGTGCGTTTCAGTGGTTCCTAGTATTTACTCATAAATGCAGCTCTTCCACTAAAAGAAGATTTTTTATTTTTGCATGTTGCTTATGAGATTAGGCTATGAATATTGTTTCCACAGGTCCAAAGAACCACGATCACCTAGTCTGTCTGAAAATGTCTTTGGAATAGGCAAGTGTCAAGAGTTCTGATACTTCATACAGAGGAACTATTTTTAAATCAAACAGGAGATCAAACATAAGCAACATGATTATTCTTTCATTGAGGAACCTTATATCCCATAACTGCTTCAGTTTACTAAAATAATCTGACTATTGAAGCAATTGATTAAAAAAGGGCCAGTGGTAGGCGAGTAGCTTGGCATTGCACAGGTCACACAGACAAATCCCTGTGACATTTACTGTGATAACACTGTTCAATTAATGCAATAAATTGTATTTACCATCGTTATCAGGTCACGTAACAAATACCGTAGTTTTTCCACAATGACTATTCCCAGTGTCGTGCTGTAACAATTACGATGTATGTAAGGTACCCAAATTATGGGTAAAAACATAGATTTGTCCCTGAAACAACCCAGGCAGATGTGCATTTCTATGAATGGCAATAATTAGCCATTACTAGTAAAATACATAGCGAGTTCCTGAATCTCACTGATTTTTTCATTTGTCTTTGCTTTTGATGCCATAAGCTGATGACAGATGGCCTGAACCTCAACTCATGGCAGCAGTTTATGAGCAAAACACAAAGTGGCTGGAAACCCTATCTCAGACTTCAGGAAGGCTGTGATAAAGAGCCTGAAAATTGGTGTTAAAAACCAGAGGAAGTCACAGATTAAGTGAACATAACTTGATGGCCTAAAAAACAAACTAGTCCTAGATAGCTATCAATATGGCAGCCAGTCTGCACCAGGAACGAAACAGAAGAATTTAACACATTCCTAGAAAAATGTATTAACTGGTGAGATGATAAATAAGAGTATTCTGCAAATGATCTACCTGATCAATTAGTTTTCTTATCTTTTGGTCTTCAACTTTTTTTAAAAAGTTGCTTATATATTTGTAAATCTGTAAGAAGCAACATAGTTTCCTGGCTGACAGGGCAATGAGCATCTGACTGCGTACTCTGTTTTGCACACATATGTTTCCCAGCAAACTAAAGAGCACGATGTGAGTTGGAAGCGCTCTAGGAAATGTGCGAGTATGGTTTTGGACGAAATTCTTATGATGGTGTGATTTAGGGCTGAAAGTCACAACATTTGACTACAAAAGATACCAGGATATATGACATCAACCCCACAAAAAACCCCAACTCTGTTGTCAAAAGAATCAACAGGTTTATTATGCCAACCTACATCCATACTGTTGTGAAAGGAGTAGAGCCGTCCCTTCTTGGTCACAGTGTCTCCCTCCCTCTGCTTGTGCCCATGCAGATAGGCTGTCAGCTTGATCAGACAGATGATCGGCCTGAAAGAAACCCCCCACTAATAGAAATCTCACTGCAAACTGATTAATTGCCATCTGGAGCAACTCCCTGACCCATATGGCTGAACGGCTGCACAAATTCTGGTGCTAACATAAGGGAGGCTGCAGGAACGGGCTGCCAGGAGAGGGAACCTGCCCCTGTTAGCAGCAGCATGGACACAGATTGGTTTAGACTGATTGTAAAAATGTACTTTCTGTGGGTCTTTATGGCTTGCCTACTCCAGAGAATTGACTCATCGGTAAATTGTATAATCACAGGTATGTCTAAATAAGCTGTGAAGCCTTCGGAGCAAATTGACAACTATTCTGTCCCACATGGTTTTTGTCTCTCCTATTGCCCTTGAAGCCCTATCCTGCCTCCAAGGAAGGAGGATTATATTTAAATGGAAAAACAATCATCACCACAAAAAGTCAGTGAGATGCGCAAGATGCAAGCCACTTACTCAGAATGGAAAAAAACCCTCTTCTGCTAACTAGCAGCCATGGAAATCTCATGGGACTCACTTTATAACTACAGCAATTTTTCCCCCTAGGATCATGTACTGGTTTTGGCTGGGAGAGAGTTAATTTTCTTTAGAGTGGCCCACATGCTGCTATGTTTTGGATTTGTGACCAAAACATCCAGATGTTTTAGCTATTGCTGAGCAGTGCTTACACAGACTCAAGGCCTTTGCTGCTCCTCACCCCACCCCACCAGCGAGGAGGCTGGGGCTGCACAAGGAGTTGGGAGGGGACACAGCTGGGACAGCTGACCCCAGCTGACCAAAGGGGTATTCCATACCATATGGCGTCATGCTCAGCATATAAAGCTGGGGGAAGAAGAAGGAAGGGGAGGATATTTGGAGTTATGGCATTTGTCTTCCCAAGTCACCGTTACAAGTGATGGAGCCCGGCTTTCTTGGGGATGGCTGAACACCTGCCTGCCATGGGAAGTAGGGAATGAATTCCCTATTTTGCTTTGCTTGCACACGCAGCATTTGCTTTATCTGTTAAAACGTCTTTATCTCAATCCACGAGTTTTCTCACTTTTGCCCTTCCGATTCTCTCCCCCATGCCACTGTGGGGGAGTGACCGAGTGGCTGTATGGAGCTGAGCTGCCTGCCGGGGTTAAACCACAACAGGTCAGCAAAAATTCTGCTGGCTCAATTTTTATTCTAATTGCCTTAGGTTTTTGAGATTCTGGAAATGGATACCAGCAGGTCTTAAAAATATTTACTATCTTATTAAACTGAACTGATTCAAAATCAAAACGCCTTTATTGAAGTGAATACTTCCATTTGAAGTTTCACATTTCTTAATTAATTCAAGTAATTCAAAGTCTATTCCATGGATTATTTCATTATGTGAACTTTCTGCCCTCTTCCTATAAGACATGCTTACAAGTTAGAGCTTATCAGGCATAACAGCTGTATGAGATAAATCCATTAATTTGAAATAGCTGATAAAAGTAATTCATAGGGAAACTGCTAGCACTGTGATCATCAACATGCATCATCATCACCTCAAAAATCACCTTTCCTTCTAAATTTTAATCTAACTACTGTGACAAGTAAAATTTTTTCAAATATAATGGTATTAGATAAAAAGAACAAAATTTTTTTTTCTGTGCTAGACATAGTAGAGTTTGGACAATTAGGAACATAACAGGGTTACTGTTTAGATCTGGTTTTTCATGTTAACATGAAAACTGAGATATCTTTAAAAATGCACTGTTTATTTATCCAATTTTGTACTTAGAAAAAAGGAAAACAGAAGAGCAATAAAACACCCCTCCACAACTCTAAATGTTTAAAATATTTACAGCATGTTTAAAATATTCCAGGCAAAGGATAGAACAAAAGAATAGCTACCCCGTTGCATGCCTAGCCAATGAACTGAACACTAGGGTATGTATTGGTCTTGCCAAGAAGACATCACTTAGCTCAATCTAAAGGTCATAGCAAATACTTGCTTTTCCAAGCATGCCCAAGTGATCAGCAGGTGTGGACTATATCTTGGAACAACTGGACAAGCATGTTCAAAGCCAAGGAGTCCAAAAGAAGCTGTGGCAGTAGCACCTGGATAGGAGGGTAAGTTCTCAGAGATGCACAGCCAAAGCACTTCAGTAAGATGAAACTGGGAGCACAAGACAGGCACCATTTTTTTTATTTTCTGTGTCTCAGATTTCATACTGAGAGCATTTATTTAACGAACCATACGTGGAGGAATGAGGGGATCGATGCCTAGGATTTCTATTTTATTCCACTCTACCCTATATTCCTTTCTGCTATTTAATTCACCATTAGTATATTTGAACTCCAGTAGTTCAATGGCAGCTAATTTTTCTATCAGTACAATAATAAAATTATTTCTATGCATATATTCTAGTATTTCTGCAAGATGTGCAGCTGGCCCATTTTAGGCAACTGCTTTTTTCTGGTTTTCACCTATTTCTATCCACTATGCATAAAGGAAGTCTGCAGACTACAGTCTACAGTCTACAGACGCTGATGACTAATGTAGCCATCTAGACTTGATTAGGGCTACAGGCGAGGCCTTTAATTTCTACAGCCTCTGCTTTTCCAAGCTCTAGCAGAGATTAAATGGAGTTGTGTTGGCAAGTCTCAACTTGCCAACAAAGTTGGCCTCAAAGGCTGTAACCACCTCTGATAAAGAGCATCATGTAACTATAGAAAAACAACCAACACTAGAGCACAAATACTTGACAGCAGTATTCTGCAGTGGCACCAGCTTAAAGAACATTCTATGAAGACACATGTATTTGCTAAAAATTGATCTAAAATGACCAAAGAAAACAGACTGAAACCAAACTGTCAGTATTTGAAATGTGCATTGTCTAATGCTGTTCCTCAGTACAATCCAAGCTTTTGCACTGAGTTAGTGCCTTGGCTAAGCTGGAATAATAAGAAAGTCCACATCAGTACAACATACTGATGCAGCTATTTCCCACATATTCTGCAGTGGAAACTACGATGTTGCAATAACAGTGTGTTCATCAGTAGAAATGAACTAGTAATGAACAGTTGAAGACTGTAATTCTTGAGAAGACAGTTATGATCCAGCCAGATGACTAGAAGGCTTTTCTTTTTTTCTTTTTTTTTTTCTTTAAATACAGTTTACTGTGAAATAAATTGTGACATTAACTGTAAAATCTAAATTCTTTAAATGCGTGTTTTTTCCACTAATCCCAAAAGCACTGGACAGAGGAAAACCAATACCTTGTATGAGTCACAGGCACAACTGGTCTTTCTGGTCTTCTTGGGGGCAAGGTACCAGGTCTATTCACAGAGTTTGCTTTGGGTGGCCGAGGTTTCTTCGGAGGTATAGCAGGAACTGAAGGCTTCTGCAAATCTAACTGTTTTTGCTCTCTCTCTGATCTTTCTTTAAATCAATTATTTCCGGAAAAAAAAAACAGGGATATTATTAAGTGGAATTCATTTGCACTCACAAGTCTACAATTAAACAAGAAATCTTCAACTGTAGATACACTATATACAAAGAAAAAGCTTATCTCCTTTCCACTTATGTCCTAAATCATTCTTTATTTGAATAACATGTTTACCACAAATCAGCTGTTTGCCCTACCTGACTGTTCTGCCTGTAATTCCTCATGGCCGAAATGTGTGTGCAGTGTCTGAATGGGAATGCTATTTATTATTTGAGTAACTTACTGATTTCTGAGTGTAAAAAACAAGAATGACAAAAAATTACATACCACATGGAACAATTTCCCATGAGCACAACTTATATCAAATTCTAGTATGAAACAGTATTAAGTTAAAAGGTCACAAAGATAATTATGCTGGATATTCTTAACATCTCTTGAACAAACAGAGAAATCCCAGAGAATGTCTGGGGGGAAAAAAGTGTGTTTCAAGTGAACTACAGTTAAATGAAAATAAAAGCATTAAAATTTAGTGATGTTTGGCAGGATGTAAACCCCTCAGAAAAATCAGACCTTTTATTTACGTTTTTAAGCACAGACTTATAGCTGAATTTTTCAGCTTGCCAGTGAAAAACTGGATCATTTGCAGAACTGATTTGCATAGTTAGGAAGTGCCACAATACTAATATCCAATGCCAAACACGCAATGCCTGTGAGTATGCGAAGTACAATACACATGAATAACTCTTGTAAATAATATGCTCTAAATTCATAACACAAAACAAACATGTAAACACATTTGCCATATCATAGGAAACCTGATTCTTCTTAAAGAAAGGACAAAACTCTCAAAGGGACCAAAGTTTTGCTCTCTGTATCCTACTATGTCAACACCCCACTTCCCTTGACAACACTGTCTATGATATGTCGTGAATATTACACCTCTGTATGCATGTAAAAGGTATTGGGAATGTTACAGGGTATTGCTTAATGTGTTCTAGGTTTCAGTCTGAGAGGATCATGGAATAAATCACCAGAAACACAATCCACATTAGATTTGGAATAGTCCAGTTAGTGACTGTTGTTCACAAGCATACACCCTTTTATCAGTACACTTTCAGTTGATGCAATCGTTAGGTCCTCTGTAACACTGGAGCTTTTCCAGCATATTGTGTAATTTTTACACACTTACTCCTATGACAATTTATACTGCGTCAGTGTCCAAGAATCTAAACTATGTATGAGGGACGGGATACGCAGCATACCAAACACAGCATAAAGAATGTTCCTGTGCCAGCCCTGCTGCCACACCACACCGAACAATTCCTGCCACTCCCCGGTACTCCAGAAATGTAGGCATGACTCCTATGGCCTCTTTTCAACATTTAGAATAGTTACAGATATTTATACCCTGGGACAGTAACATATTTAAACTCCCTCCACTGTTTTGACAGTTGGCTTTGTAAATCCAAAAATGGAAAGCAAAGGGTTTTATTGCTAAGATAACCATGAGAAGTAGCACACACAGCCAAAAGTAAATATATGTAGACAAAAGTGCTAAAACACCTGTCAGATCACTAAGACATATATCCAGAAACAGATCTCGATGCAAAGTCTGAATGTTCTGGCACTAAATTATAACTGCATATTATATATTTAGTCATGTGCATACATGTGCCTTTTAAAAGACTGCAAGTTCGAATACTTAAAAGTTAAGAAATCCCATGAACCAACTTGTCTGTACAATCTAATAGTCCACTTAAACGTATGAAACTTGACACCATCTTCAATTAGAGAATCAATGTAACTATCTTCCCCAAAAAAGTTAGAATGCACAATGAAACCATTAAAGGTTTAATTTGCTTGTCACTGCTGTGTGTGGTACTGTGCCCCATTTCTTGCAATGTTCAAACCTGGCTTTGAAGACAGAATTTTTTCATTTCTTCTCAGGCTTGCCTATGACTTTTGTGACTATGATAATGGGGTGATTCATAAGCCTTAACGACTGTATCTTCCCAAAACCCCTCTGTGATGCAGGAAAACCACCAACCCTGCTTTTAACTAGAGAACCAAGTCATATAGATGTTAAGAAAAAAGTACACGCTAATCTGGGGTATCTTACTCGATCAAGGAGCTGGGTTTTACTGAGCACAGAGCTTTAGACAGCATTTTATGTATTGAGAGCATATCTCCCCTTGACTTCAGCTGAGGCTGCAAGTACTTAACAGCTCTGCATTGGTACAATTGAATACCCTGAATTTAGCCCAAAAGCAACAATGAGATCCTTTCCAAAATACATATCATCACGGATCTATGAGAGTGGGAAATAAACATCCAAACAATACACTTAATGAAAACAGGGACTGGGAAACGAGGATGTGCATCAGTTCCATTTCCCCTGTCTCTCTGCAGAGAGCAGGCAGGAAAGCACATTTCATACCTTTTTCTTCTGTTCGATTAGGAAGACATTCTGGCCTTTCAGGAGGTACCTTTTTGATTTCATGCTTTCGATCTGTGGTACCTGTCAAAGAAAGGAAAATTTAGAATTCTGAACAAGCCAACAAACCAGCATATACAGCCACATAAGATTTAATTCAGCAATTTCTTAGGCTTTTTACATTCTCCAATTTGAAAATGTCTTGCTAAAACTGAACATAAATCTAGTTTCAAGTATTTGCTTACACCGTAATGACAAAAAAGCAATTGGATGTTTATGTTTTCACAGTCAAGTTCACAGTTTCCAAAGCATGCACCTCAAAAGAATAGGCACTTTCAGACCATTCTGTGAAAAAAAAAAATTCAGCAAGTACAGGTTTTTAAATGTGGACAGATCCTTTACCATTGTAGACATACTTAACTGAAGAGCAATTCAACAGTGCAGCGAATCATTAGGAATAAATCAATTAATTGGGCATTTCTGTCATGAGAATACTTAATATAGACAAATATACAGGGCTTATTTTACATTAAGTCAAACTCCCCCTCTTTTTCACCGCTAGTACTAGCTGTTCACTTCCACGTATTAGAAGGATGAGAATAGTAGTACTGACAGTATTCTGCATGACTATTTTAATTGACAGCTTTTGGCCTAGAGGTGTAAGCCTCTGCCTTCTTCTGCCTCTGTACTAGAGACCCTGGCATACTGACTTCTGTTGCTATAAGGAATACAGGAACTTGTGGCACTAACAACGGGAAGATTTTGCAAAAATTTCCTGGCATATGCAAGATGCAATTTTCTAGTCCCTGTATTATAAGAAACGCTTTACTGGATATTGGCTTCGCTGCATTGGCTAACTACGAGGTGCTAATGCCATTTCAGCTTAGCAGTGTTGTAAACTGCTTTAGGTAACACTATTAGTATTTCAATAAAAATTACAGTAGATGACATCCAAGAAAAGCAGAGGAGGCAGGGCAGGGAACACAGGGCATTTTTTTGCTTCAATCTATTCTATTATATGCAGTTCTCAAGTACATTTACATTTTCTGAATGCGCTGTCACGACTCTCTTTTGCAGCTGGTTCCTAGAAATCAGTACTCATCAGTGTGAATTGCTCATCAGTGGTGATCACCGGCCATTGTTTCTTTATATAACTGTGCTGTTGGACAGGTAACACTGTATCACTTATCATGTCAGTAAATAATACTGAATTGCCATTTTAGAGTTGGATTCAATGATCTTAAGGGTCTTTTCCAACCTAAATGATTCCATGATTCTATGAAAAATACTTCACTCCTGAGAGGAGAAACTGTTGCTAGAAACCAATTAAAGCCTTTCTAAACACGAGTTATGCAAAGCACAAGTCAACATGCTGATAATTTTGCACATACTAGTGTGTTCAAGAAAAAAAGAGACACAAGTCTATATACCTAAAATTAACAGTCATCATTAACGCACAGAAGGACACTCTCAGGCCATGCCTAAAACAATGAGCCTACAAACACTTAGGAGCTCCCAGTCTCAGGTGTACTCCCTACTTGGGTTGTGACCCCCAAATTGATCAGTACCCAGGCAGGCACCACGATCCTGCCTTAGCTGCCAGGAGAAGGTCACCTGCAAGGAAGCTCTGGTGAACTCCGTACCGGCTCCCAGAGGGACTTGACAGAGTATGCCCATCCTCCAGTCTAGACGCAGTTGTATTGCTCATCCCAGCTACCCAGTGAAATGCCTACTGCTTTTCAATGGCTATGTAAGGGACTCGTGCTCCTAACTTTGACTCTCCAGTTTTCACCTTACTTTGTAAAGTAGCCCAGCACAGACGGCCCTGGCAGTCTCCTGCTGTGCAGAATCTGGAAATACAGCCAAACTTCCAGCTATATTATAATACAAACTAGACACCTCCCTTACATGTGTACTGCTTGAACAACAAAGAACAATTCTAATTCTCTGCTACGATTTTATGCTCTGCATCAGAAGATATGATATTTAATTATTTAGGCTGCAACTGACAGTTCTCAATTTATTCATCACACTATGACCGGTTAAATATGCAGAAACATTACTGGAAATTGTTACCTACTACCAACAGTAAGGCCTGACATGGGGATGTGGTAAAATACAGTGTTATCTTGGTAAAGTGATAATTTGACAAAGTAGAGGATGTCAGGATGGTAATAAACATAAGCTGATTTTCACCTCTAAATACATATCACAAGAAACTCTTGTGCATAATCAGCCAGGACTTGTCAAAGACTGAGTATGAAAACAAAGAACAGCAATAGCCTTGACTTTGCCACAGACTTAGATGGCTTTAATCAAATTGTCTGCATCCTTTACGCGTCCATTTTTCCTTCTGAAAATGGACACATTATCCTGCTATGGTGATGCAGCTAATGTATTGGATGCAAACAGGTATAAATATATTAAAAGTATTATTCTCTAATTATAGGAGTATAAATTGAAAAAAACATAACGTTTTACAGAGCTTTTCCAAATCGTGTGTCAGGCTATAACGTCAGCTGTCACTACGACATCTTTAATGTGCAACCACCACTAGATGGCAAAGTTATACTGCTCTCTCTGGACACTGTTACTGACTGATCTTAAAATCAAATCTATGTTTTAGGAGTCTAAAGACAGAGTGAAGAACAAACCATGGGAGTCAATAAGCAAATCAAATATTTATAGTCATGATTCGTAGTCAAAAAACTGCTTGACAAATTGAAACTAGTTAAATTATAGCCTGTTGATTCACAGTAAATTGTACACTGGTGTAACTTGTTCTTTTATTAATAGATCAAGATTCTAGGAGAGGGAAATTTACTTTTTAAAGCCCTGAAAGCTGGAACAGACCACAGTGACAGGAAAAATAATCTGGCTAGATTGGATGTGTTCGTTTTGTTTTTTTAATGTGTGCCAACAGTGGGGGAAGCGGTAGTGCTGCTACAGAATTTTAACAAACCAACTGGAGTTAAGGGATTAAAGAATTCCAGCCATACTTATGTTTCCACCACAACTGCAATACAAATGAAAACTCTGAGAGCATCCCATGCCTTGTGATTTGTGATTTTACATGAATGGGACAGGAATTTGGTTTCTGAGATCAGAACTGTCAAGTGTGTAGATACTTTAACAGTTTCTAAATTTCATGGAAAAAATTAATCATGCAGGCACTTTTGAAAATTTGTATTGAGAGTTCATTTTAAAACTACAAATAGAAGTGGTTTCAGCTCTCAGTATCTATACACAATTCAGTCCAACATATTCCAAAACCAGCTTTGCCAGCACTCATCCGTTTGGAAAACATAATCAGCCCCTTAATACATCTACAACACAATTATCTACATAACCAGATTCAGGACAACTCCTTTAAGTTTTATACTTATGGTTATAAAGTATTGAAAACCAAGAATCTAACTATGGCATAGAACCTAGAGACAGCCAGCCAGCTCCAGCATTCATGCAGATCTGTAAGATTTAGATTGCAACTCAGATGGGGCCACTGTATTACAGCCAAGTTCTCTGACACTATCTTACAGATATGCAAAAAAAGCTTTTTATCTCTAGAATAAATCAGATCTGTAGGTGTAAAGTAAATGCAGTTTCCTCCTGCAGGTGTTATTAGACTCCAACATATTGGGTCTATACTGCAAAGACATGCGCGCAATCAACTTCAGTCAAGGAACGGAACTGGAGAACTTTTAAAAACTGAAGTATCACGCTCGCTCCAAATTATCATGTTTAAAATGGTGCAGATGGTTGACTGCAACACATTTGAAAAGCACACCACAGTCTTTCAGGGTTATCATCTTCTTGCAATTTGATTCTGATTTATTAGTTGTTGTCTAGACACCTCCTGCTTATCAATTTTGATACAGATTAATTCTACATAAATTTGAATACACTTAATTTAGACTGAGATGTGCTCACTGACATGTGCTGTACAAAATCAGCTGCACCTTACCTGATGCTTGTTTGATGACAGGAGCTGATGGAGGTGGTGGTTTCTTCGGTCTCTAAAATTTAATAACAGAAGAAAGCAGATTGCTTCAGAATGCCTGTAAATCTCATTCATACAGAGGTTGGAGTTAATCATACATTGCTTAACATTAATAATTACAAGACTTGAGACTACAGGTCTGTCACATATTTCCCCTGAAATAACTTCATTTGCAATTGAAATGAGGGGACAAAAAAGGCCAGTTTATGTACTTTAAGATTAGACAAATACACGACCTTTGGTTTACTGAAGAAACCTATTATTTAAAATTTAATCTTCTAAATATTCCAACCCATTTTGGAAAAAAAAAAAACCACCACAAAAAAACCAGCTTGATGTGGCAAAACCCAAAGTGTGTTTTTTCAGACTCATAAATGGGGCAAAAATGCAGAATACAGGAAATGCTGCAAAGGTTACATTTTATGCACTCACTGTGATACATTACACATTTCCAATTGTGAAAGACAATTATCAGAGTTTTAGATGTTTGGTAAAATGAAATAAATTATTCCAATCAATCTGTACTTTTTACTTTTACCTTCTCTGTTATGACCATTTTCCTAATAGAACTGCAATGGTATGGCTGAGAAACATGACCACCAAATCAGTGCCAGAACCATTTCTCTTCACCTGCAGGCTAGGGGAGGAGTGGCTTTCCTTCTGTGTCCATCTGTGTGTACACACACACACCATACTGGCATTCACCATATATATATAGTAATTAATACAAAAACAAATGGAGCACCATGCCAGATCAAATGACATACCTTAACTCTCACTTAAAAAAAATACTAAAAAACCAAAATTATTGAGAATAAAGCCTAAGTAAAAATTAGTAATTGTTTTCTTCATATGTCCATCCTTTTTTCTGAGAAGGACCTTATTTCCTTTGCTACAGATTGATCACAATCACTGTCACTACATTGCTGGCTATGCAACACTGTATATTGTCCTGTGGAACTATCTATAAGATGATAGATTGTTTGCCAAACTTCAACCAACTATTTAGGTTGGTATTTTCTATCAAACTCATGTTGATTTTTTTCCCCCTATTGTTCTCTATATATCTGCCAAATGGCTCAAGAAAGATCAATAGTTTTGCTCACTTGCAGTAATTAGTTCAGCCTGTGCCCTAGAACTCTCAAGTCTTAGTCTGAATGTTGACAGGGAGCCGGTTTTCTGTCACGGCGGAGCCCTTGCCACTCACCCTTCCTGGGGGATCTCTCTCAAATCTAGCAAATGGATTCATCTCTGGAGAAAAAAAAAATACCAGTTTTGCACAGACTGAGTAAACCTGACAGCTTAAATCTCTGAAGTTGCTATCCTGCAAGCCTCAGATTTCTCCTACCACCTTATCCTAACCACATCAATCTGAGAAAGCTGTGGCCGGGAACTCAGGAGCTCAGAATGATCCGCTGTAGCCTGGCTGCCGTGGATCATCGTCCCTGAACAGTGGGTCCCTTATACTCTCAGAGACACTTCTGCAAGAATTTAGACAACATGGTTCAAGGTTTAAATGCAGAAAAGTGCAGAAAAATGTAGAAAGGAAAGAAGACAGGGACAATGAATGTCTTGTAATAGCAATTGGGGGTTTGGTTGATAACGGCTGCAGAGTGAAATAGTTGGTGCTGAGAATCCAACAGCACAATATACACATTTAGGGTTTCACTGTGGAGTGGTGTGAGCCTGATCCCATTGACTGTCCGTATGCCAGCAGTCGGAATATATGAGGTGCGCTCCTTTAGCACATCTTTTGGCTTAGTTCTCATCTGAAAGGAGTCTAGTTCATGTCTAGAACTGGCTGGACGGCCGAGCCCAGAGA
>NW_009223895.1:77366-77627 GCF_000690835.1 Fulmarus glacialis | reverse complement strand
ATAAATATTTATTTTATTTATTTATTTTTAAAAAAGGTATACTAAAAATACGTAACTTGAAAAGTAGATCAAATGTTCATGATGAAAAGATGAAACCATATACTGTCCCTGTAGCAGTTAACACTTATTCCAGGGCAGAAAGACCTATTAGTTTTGGACTTGAAGGGTGGTGGGAAACTTTCCAGTGTGCATCAAAGGGGACTGAGAGACAGTAACATTAAACGGGCAGTGTCTGCAGCACTGGGGTTGGGGGAGTTGGTT
>NW_009223895.1:56335-77332 GCF_000690835.1 Fulmarus glacialis | reverse complement strand
AAGAGGGAAACGCTGTGTGTTTGGATGGCAAGTACACAGAGCAAGAATCAGTGTCTGAAGGTTGGTTAACCTGTCTGTGCTTTATGGAGGGGTGGGAAGCAAAATCAAGTATTTCATCTAGCATTTACCCTTTTTCCTTTTGAACTGTGGGCATGAGGTTCCTCCTTTAAGCTGCAGACAAAGATCTGTGGTGACTAACTGGTTTCCTAGCTGTCAGGACCTCTGCTCCTACTAGGCCCTCACCAACCTCAGTTTTCTCTAGGAAAGCAAATCAAATGAAAATATTCTCAGGGACATAAAATTCTATTTATGGAGCTGAAGATATGGATAGCCCCGTCATTCTTAATCTACCTTTCCTTGGCATACGGTTTCCTCAAAGAGAGGCTTCCATGAAGCTGAGTGGAGGATTAATTCAGGAAAACCTTTTCTTTTCCTGTTTTTGTGCTCCCAGGCACAATTTCCCCCAGATGTGGGTTCATTCAACTTGTAAAGCTGACGGACTAATCGAATTCAATTAAAAGCTTTCCAGTGGTGTTCTTTTTTGTTTGCTTTTTATTTTTGTGTTTTTAAAAATCTAAACCTAATCCACTGTACAATCTGGACTCAATGTAAAATATGATGTTGGGATATAAAAATGTAACAAACTGTACAAATAAGTTCTGTGGTTACATTTAAAAATATTAAATGTTCTTTGATCTTTCTTTTTATTTACTAGAGTTTGTTCTTACGGCTAAGAACAAGGGAGATATAATTGTAAGAATTCACTTTGGAGTTTGTCTGAAGTTGTCTTGACATGGCAATGTTATCCTTTCATATTACTTATTAGATAACGTATTTTAAACACTATCATCTTAGATCTGTGTCGTTTTTGTTGTACGTAAGGCAGCCATTGTTGAAAGTAATAAGAACTAGTCAGTGTGAAACAGCATCTGTATTTGCTCCGTCATACAAAGTACGCAAATAAACAGGATGCAAGTAAAGGCTTTAAGAAAGATTTTGTTATATGTGGTTTGGCTGTTTCTGTAAATGGAAATGTACAGATGCTAGTGTATGGTGGTTTGGGGTCTTTTGTATGGGAAATATGTTTTTCCTTTTATAGGAAATGAGGTTTTGTATAGGAAATGTGTTTTGGACAGCTATTTAGGCATAGCTACTTGATAATGTATTGATAGATACTGACTATCGGCTTATCCCCTCTTGTATATTTTCCTTTCCTTGCTCAAAAACGTACTAGGATATTATGCGTAATTAACTTTTTAAAATAACAGGATCTATAAATTTCATGTGGATTCAATGAGGCCTCACATTTTGCTCCTGCAATTACATAAAGGTGTATTAGGCATTTAACTTTGGGTTGTGGGATAAGTCAAGCCTATGCAAAAGGTTAATTCATAACTTGGGTCAGAAAACTAATTTACACAAATCAGGTCTGTTGTAGTTATAATGAAAAAATGTGATGGTAAGATTCGTGATAATCATGATAGTGCTAGTGCTAATATTTCTTCTGTTTCAGTAACACGCTTTCTCTCTTATGCCTCTTGGCAGCATCCTTGGGGCTCTGTGCTTTTTATTGTATTGCTGCAATGATCTGCTAATAATTCTGGCTGATCACTGTATAAGCAATCTCACTTACAAAGGATGCCTGCCTTGGAGTGGACCATTGGTTTGCCTTGATTGCAGTATCTCACTAAACAATCAGTGGCATTCTTCCACTGAGGAAATTTGCTACTGCGCCTGTCAAACAATACTGCTTTTACACTGTCATCCTATCCCACTTTTCATTTAGGAATTTTCACAGACCTGGAAAAACGTCTTGGGTCTGTCGGTCATTTTTTTTTTTCTTTAAACTTAAGAAATAACATCTCCAAAAATTGTCAGTTACATTTTGGGGAAAACTGTAACAGATTTTAAAAGAATCTTTACTTCTTGAAGTGGTAAATCACAGTTGTAACCAAAATTGTTCTGAAAATAGGAAGATGTTCATATATCAAGCAGGAGGGCCAGAGATCAACGTTTTAGCAGTAAAATGAAAACCTTTAAATGTTTTTAATTAAATCTCATTCTGTAATTTAACTGAAAACAAGACCACCTAAGAGCAGACACCAGGATACTCTTATCAAGAAAGGAATTAAAAGAAGCTGCCTCTGAGATACAAAATGTCTCTTCGATGCAATGAGTTGTGGTTACAGTCTCAAATCATTTTCTGCTCAATTGATGCAAGTTATTCTTAGTGAACTTTTACATCTATACTTTTTGTCACAACCCATTGCCTCATTGCAAGTTACACATTTTGCAGCACTTAAATCTTTTAAGTGGGATAATGTACACACCAAAACTTAAATATGTAGTTGGCTGCACTTACAGGAAGCTGTAATTTCTAAATGCCAGCAACTTCTGTGTTGTGAGCTTTATATCGTACTAGAAATCATTTCTAGTTCCTAATTTAGTAATTGTTTAAGTGTTATATTGTCTGAGCATTAATGAATCACTTGGTGAAACTTGTAACTCATGAGGAGAATGAAGGCCAGCGCTCGTGCTTCGATGGGAGGGATGGCTGGAGCGTAGCTTGAGCTAGTGAATCCCTGCCATTGCCACTTTCTGCCTCAAGCCTGTGGAAATGCCGATATCAGCCCTATTGCATTTTGGAGTTCCACTAAGGCTCTTTTTTATGTTTTACCAGGGCCCACTCAGCAGCTCCGAAAGTAGGAAACAGTGAAGTTTGTAGAAACATGCTTCTGACTCCTTTTGTTGTTCTGTTTGAACACTTTAGCCACTGCTTTAGCCACTTGCCCCTATATGAAAGCAAACGATATATCTGTAAATGGCTCTTGCTGTAGCTCAAAATCCAACAGTGTGGATGAAAACATAAGCAGTTTTCACAGTATAAAAACGTGTGCAAGGGGGGAATAAAGTCATTACTTTTTACAATAAGTGAAAGTATCTTTTCATAAGTGAATGTTTTTGCCCATCACTAATAAAACACACCTCAGAACGTAAAGGATCTTTAAGAGATTTTTAGTGTCACTGTGTTACAATGGAGTTATAAGCTGAAGTTTTGTGTACACAAACACATGCACCCACTTTCTGGCTTTTACTTTCTGGCTGAGATATTACAGAGCCATCTTCAAGGCCTGCTTTTAAAACTTCTCCATGGAAAAGATGCCTGTTGACAGAAACACAATTGCTCTTTGGGTCCATTTATTTGACAGCTGGCAACGAATATTTTAGAGGAAGTCTTTGGGGTTTTTTTATGTGGATGAGTAGGTATTTTATGCACAGAAATTTCCTCTTTGCATCCTGATCATCGCAGTTGCCTTATGCTCTGAAGTGTTAGTTTGTCAAATAGTTTATTGTACCTAAGATTTCTTACAGTAATAAACTTTTTTGAATCTCCCTAAGAAATAGACTTAGAAACCATGGAATGCCACAGTTAATTTTTCTTTTGTCTTCACGCTGGATATTCCTTTCTTCTGCTTTCAGTGCACTGGGTCACCCATTTACCTTTTCTACACATCTGTCATGGTCCTTCTCTTCATGCGTTAAGCATTAACGCAAACAAAATAAAAAAAGAATCCCCGTTGTTTGCAGCTTTTCAAGTTGCTTTGTAGTTTGCCCTCAGACTTCAGTGATGGAACAGCTTAATTGTTCAATACTTACAAGCTTGCTTTGTGTCCTGCATGATTTTGCCTCTGTTCTCACTTGATAATACTCTCTTGACTTTTCCACAGACTCACATTTCAAGACTTCCTCCTGGAGCTGTGGCAGGACAGTCCGTGGCAATAGAAGGAGGAGTTTGCCGGCTGGAAAGTCCAGAAAGCTGGACAGCTGATTCTTCACTTCATTGCAAAGAATGTGAATGATTTTTTGTACAATAAGGTTTTTTTGTGTTTTAACAGATGTTGGAAATTCTACTCTTGTTTTATACCCCGTATTGCAACCATGTGCACCATAACTTGAGACAAGTGCTGCTGTAGTTTATGTTCTCACTCTGTGAATGAGGGTGTGTGCATGTTCATTTTTTCCCTAATAAAATAGGAACTCTTCCCAGTTGTGCAAAGATCATGTATGATTAATGATTGCGTTTTCATTGTTTTATGTTTGAAAAATAACCGAACATTCAAAAAAAAAAAAAATTTAATTTAAAGATATGGTCACAATTGTCATTCATGTTCTAAATTTAAAAGTAACAGGCCTTTGAAGTGGCTATATAATTATGCAAAAATGATTATGGTTTCTAAGTTTCTCAGTGGTTTAAGGAAATCCAGAGGTGGTTTAAACATGGGTTGGTTTTTTCCTTCCCAATAAGGAGGATTTTTTTTTTGTCAAAGAATGGTTTCAGTGAAACAAACTAGAGCAAAATTAAGGCTAGAATTGTTTTTAAATAGTCTTATAGGTCATATCTCTGTTCCCAAACTAAGATGTTAATGGCTTCAAGCTGTATGTATTACAAAAAGCTATATGAAGATAATGTATCGTAATGCAGTCTTTATGTATAATGGAATATTACAATGTAAATAAGAAAACAAAGTTTATGGAAAGATTCGATATTATTCTTCGCTTCTGTTTTAAATCTATTTTTAAGAGAGGTACAGAAATGAACATATTACTGGATGCGAAGTGCAATGTGTATTAAATGGATGTTGGGAGGTCTGATACTAGCTTTTTTATTGATAAAGCAACTTCCTGAAGTCCAGCCACAGCATGGGTATTTATATAACTGTGTGTAATATGTATGTACTGTGCATAAATTTACTGTAATTCTTTTTATACCTTCAACAAAACTGCATTATAAAACAATGTAATCCTTGTCTGCCTTGTGAAGCACTGGCAGGTGAACTGTCATTTGTCACCAGTTCTGATACATTAGCCAGATCGCCTGAATCCTAAAAGTGAGTTCTGACATACAATCTTCCATTCAGTACTTTTTTCTTCACAGCACTGGCAGCAATAGAAGACTTTTGTAATTAATTCATTGTCCTGATAAGTATGCCAAAGAGAAACTAAAATGGTTCATCTTTTTCCCTGGTGGATATTTGATAATTCTGTTTTCAGAAATAGTGAATGAATAGATATTCAGACTGTATTCGCTTAATCGGGCATTGTACTTGCCTGTTTTGTAATGTTGTGCCTGCCTATAACAGACATACTTGACTGATTAAATGGTTACATGGATTGTAGTACCAATCTTTCATGGAAAAAAATCTTAATAAATTTTTTTTTAATAGCCTGAGTTGATTTTCACTGTTACATTACAGCATACATTGAGATACTGTCATCTTTGTATGGTTTTTTGTGACATCGGTGTAGTCCTATAGTTGAAGATATTTCTGTACTGTTCTGTAAATAATATGAAACGGGGTCTTTCCAGGTTGCAGAAACAAAAAAGTGGAATGCATCTGTCTTGAAATAGTTTGTGCTGAGATATCAGACTGGATCCTCAGTGATATATTCATGGTGTAATGAAATGAAGAACTATGCTACAACACTTTAGAAATGTTGCAACAAAGAAGCTGTGTTGTCACAGCGTTAAAATTGCTCTAACATGCAGCATTAAATGCGTGGACGCTTCGCTATGTAGTGAGTGAAAAATTGAAGATCATGTGTATGGGTTTGTACATACCCACATTTGAAAATGGCACTGTTTTTGGAAAAGCCAAATTAACAATGTTAGCCTGCTTTAATTCTAAAAGTGCTTTTCAGTGTCGACTTCATAGAAGCTTTGGCATAAATTCACTCTTTCATTGAATAAGCATGGCAAAATGGCTTGCAAACTGTAAATCGATCAATTGTTTCTTCCCCTTACTTGCTTAATATCTCTCTATGGAGATTTGAATTCCAGCATATGATTTTTTTCCCCAGACTATCTCAAAATTTTATTGTGTGTGTGTGTGTATATATATATATAAAAAATCATAACTCAAACAGCAGATAACATGTTTTGCTTTTACTTTACTTTTGTGTCTATATAATACTCCAGTCAAATTTTTTTTTTTTTTTTAAATCAAAAAAGCCAGGCTTCTTCAGGAAGCTACTCGGGAATCATTGTTTGAAATTGAGCAGTGTGCCTTTTTGTTGTCCAACTTTTCCTCCTTCTCTCTAGGTAGAGCAAAAAGGAAAAAAAGGATTCTCTTGTCTTGAGAACCACAAGCAAGGTGCAGAGCACAAACCAGGTACAGAGCTGACTTTCTACCTAAGGCACTTATAAGAAAACTGTGTTAGCACATGTGCATTTCTGTATCAGTAATGGTGAAGACTGGCAGAAGCAGAATTCCCTATCGTCCAACTCCCACTTAGGCCAATGCAAGATCTTACACTAATTATGGGTGTAATTCTGCTACTAGTTCTATTTTGAACTTAAAAGGGGCTTATGAAAAATAAATGGTGAGGACAGACACACTTTGCAATGACTTGGTCTGTAAACTCTTGTACGTGATGAGTAACCGTTGCCACTGGCATAAACAGATACAGTCCAAGAGGAAATTATACCGTTGACAGCAATAGCTCGCTAAAATTATAAAGGAAGGGCAACCAGATGAAACGCATATAAATACAAACAACTTGAATACTGTTGATTTTGTACTCAAACACACAATTACGTGTCCTAGAGAATTTTGTAGCAGACAGGTTGGTGCCAGAGCAATCTGTCTTCTGCCATAATAAATTTTGCTGCTAAAAGCTTGTAATAGCCTGAAACAAACCTAACATATAGCCCATTTTTTGTCGTCCTTTGCTCCTGTACCTTTATCTTTGCTTCTGTACCTTAACGGTGTGGCCCTGCAATGAGTGACTTCAGAGGTCTGCAGTTGAGCAAGTCATGGAGGAGAGGCCTGTTACACTTTGAATTCCATTTTGTGTATTCTGTAGGTACGAAGAGTATGCTTCTCTGCTTGTGAATTAACCTCTGGAAATGCTGTGAGATGTAAGAGATTTGACTGAGGAAGGAAGAGGGGGCCTGATTTAGGGAAACCAGCTGTTCACCTGTAAAGGACAATATGGAAGATGCTGTGAAAGGAGAAGGAAGCCTAAGAGGAAGCAAAGCCGGTAATAAATCCGGGGGTATTAACAAGGCTGTGGTAACTGCTATCGCTACTTAAAATTTAAGTTAATGGCAGAGTCCAGAAAAAGAAGCTAAAACTATTGGTTATTATGGTATTACAGGTGAAACAGGTGCAACATTTCACAGTGGCATGTGGTAATGGTGCAACTGGATAGTCTTTATAGCTCAGTTTTGAGCAGAATGATGCAGAATTAAATGGGAAGTTCTAGAGTGTGTATATACACATTTTAAAAATGAAAACTTGGAATTCCACCATAATTTCTGTTTCTTCTGGTTGTTAACGTGAGTCATTGACTTTGAGTCAACAAGATATACTAAGAGTTCTAGTCATTCAGTGGTAGCGGGATTCATTTGTTTAAAGACGTTGAATTGCATGGTAAGTTTTTAGTGTGTTATATTTGCAAATAACTGAACAGTCTATATGCAGCCCTATTTCAAAAGTATCTCCTGAATCTCAAAAGGTTTGCCGCTCTAACAGTATTTGGGCCTATGTAATTCTAAGTGACTGCAATCCCAATCCTCTAATTCAGTAGAGAGGCACCTTTCAGGTTAAAATATGACTTGGGAAAGACTCTGGGTTTCAGGTCAGCTTGATTGGCAGGGGAAGGCTTAGAAGAGAACTGGAGAGTTGAAGGGAAAGTTTATAATGTGGCTAGGTAAGGAAATAAAGGCTCTTGTTAGAAAGCAGAGTATACAAAGAAACTGCTCTAACGGGAGAACAGGAATCAATGTAAAGTGCGTAGAGGGAAAACAACATTATTTGTAAGGAAAGAAGAGAAAGAATAAGAGGAAATAGTTGTGAGAACTTCCAAGAAACCTGGGTAAGAATTGATACATCCTTCACAGTGCTAATAAGGCTCACCTTCTAAGGGATATTTGAAGAGACGAAGGAGTATAAACTGTTACCTTATACCTCGCCAGGATTTTCATGTGAAAGACTCATTAAGTTACAGCAAAGTGAGGACAAACACAGAATTCCTGTGGCTTTTAGCATGGAGTGTCGGCGGAGGTTTTTGTAGACGCCTTGCAGGTGAGTTGAGAAAGTGTCACTGCCTCATATCAGAGTCCAGACCTGCCAAGAAATGCTGAGAACCTACAACTTGCAGGAAATTGTATTGAGATTTTATGTGGAAGCTGACATCACTGATAGCTTGTGGTAAAGGACTCTTGTAGTGGGTCTAAAGATAGCAGTACTGATTAATAAAAGTTACCTCTTTTCTTTTTGCTCCTTTTTTACAGGAAAGCTTGTGGGAGGTTGTTCTGCCCTAATAGCCCTGTGCTTGATTATTCACTCCATTACGAGATAACACAGAGATAATGAGGACTTGTACACTGACTTTTATTGGTTTAGATCCTATAGTGAGACAGCATTTATCTTCCACATAACCTGGGCAATAGATCCTCATAAAGACCATTAGCATCACTTAATGGTGATTTGAACACAATAAATGTCTGTCGTCTTACCTGCTCTTGTCTGCCTAATGAACCAAATCAAGTATGTTGGCGAATTCATGAGCAACAGATACAGTGAGACCTGCTTTCCTATGGCTTTGTGCCTTAACCATAATATCCTCACTGACCTTAGAAGTCTCCTGTGTGACAGCAATGCAATACATTTATTTTATGTCCTATGCTCCTTTACCAACTCTTGAGTTTGCCAGTTCCTTGCAAGGTAATATCCTGCTCTTCTTCCCATGTTCCCTTCTGCCTCCACCTGCTGCAAGACTTTTAGCCAGCCCTCGTGTCCCCAGGTCCACATATGTCTGTTACACAAGAGACAGCGTATGTGAGTGGTGACTCTGTACGTGGCTCCTACCTCTTGGCTGCTGGTCTCAAGAGTTGCCTGTAACCCCCAGGCCGTGCTTTGTGCAAGCCTCCCATAATGAGCATCTGTCAGATCTGTAGTCCTCTTCAGATTTGTAGAAATTGGTTAACGGATGCAAGAACTTCTGAAACTGTACAGATGGACAGCGTGAATATGCAAGCATGGTTTCCTTAGGGTCCAGGCTACAAGAGTTTGAAGCAGCTGCTTTTTCTTGTTTCTTAAAACAGCATCTAAGAGACATGGAGAGCTATGTTCACCGGTCCCTCAAGGGTGATTGCGGGCAAAGCTGGCAGGTTCCAACCTGTCATAGTGTAATCATCCCAGAGAGAAAAGACCTGTGAAGTTATGGTGTAAGTGCTCATCCTGGAGGTTGTACAAGCCTGCTAAGGACTATGGGTGTCGCATCCTCACATGGTTAGCCCCCACTAGTCTCTGCACCTTCAGGCATGCATGGCTGTTCCTATGCACAATGTGCAGGTGTATGTTGGTCAGACATCCAGGTAGACTCACAGAGGAGGAGCCCCCATAGCTTATCTCATCATCCTTCTTGGAGCCTATCAGCTACAATATCTCGTAACAGATATTTAGGCTAGAGTTGCCCAATTTATTATACTTGGTTATATTGCTATAAATATCCACATAGACGTACAGAAAGAGACCAACTAAACTCATTTTTCTAAAATAAAAAGCCTTTCGAAGTTGTTAAAATGCAGTTTTCAGAAAGCACCGCATGAAGGCAAGTGTTTGAGGTGAGATCCTGTCCCCAGCGAGGTCACTTGGAGCTTGGCCGTCAGCTCAGCCCAAGCTTCGGTGGAGCCAGGACGTCGCCCTTGGAGGTATTTCTCTTAGAGGACTCAAACATTACGAGTCCCTCTCTGTCAACACTGGAGACTTCAGAAATGAGGCGGTGCAAGATGTTTTGATGACTCACGCTTATTTTTTTGATTATCTGGGAATATCTGGTGGGTGTGCAGGGCTCGAAAAGCCAAGTGTAAGAACCAAACCGCAGACTCCTCCGGGCAAATAATCTGATGCAGCCAGGCGATGACTGCTCCAAAAGGAGTTCTTCACTAGCCAAGGGCTCTCGGCATAGTTTTATAATTTAAACAGTTTTCCTAAAGATGATCATTTCTACAGCCCTGGTTTCACTTCGGGGGCATGTGTTTGAATGGTATAGACTACATATCATCACAGCACAAATGCGAGCAAGGATCTTGGTTTGCCGTGATACAACTCACCTGTGGCAAAACCACCGCGTTCAAGGTTAAGTGCCATTAAATCACAACACCAGCCTGGATTGTAACACCTTCTGTATGTACTGTACCTGCGATAGAAATCCTATTAAACATATTTTTTAGAATGGTTTCCTTAACATGCGAGTTGTATCTGACTGATACAGCTGGGCAGTGTGACGCTGTGCCGGAAACCTCCTGGCCCCGCTGCCCAGAGGGGCATTTGATTTAAAGTTGAAATCAAATAGTCCATATTTGAAAATGTAGCTGCTTTACTTTTTGTGGCTAAAAGTGAGCTTTTTTTTTTTTGTCTCTGGCGCTGTGTTGCGTGCAGGTGCCGAGGCGCTGGCAGGGGGCCTGTGAGGAGAGGCGTCCCGGCGCCAGGTGCAGCCGGTTCCAGGCGGTTCCGGCCGGTTCCAACAGCTGCACCACAGGGCACAGCCCAGCCCTTCCGCGCGGGGGAAGCTGGTGTAAGAAAGGGACAAAGCAGCGCCCGGCAGCGAGGAAAAAAACCGTGAGAAACAGCTCTGCGAGCCCCTCTGGCAGGGTGAGTGGAGAATTTGGGGGTGAGGGGGGGACTCTAAGCCTGGGAAAGAGGGGATGTGAGAAGGTGGTGTTTTAATTTGCCTTTGTCTGTAACTATCCAAACCTATTTCAGTTGGCAATAAATTAAATTAATTTTCCCAAAGTCGAGTCTGTTTTGCCTGGGATGGCTCTTGGCGAGGAATCTCCCTGTCTTTATCTCGATCCATGAGCTTTTTCATCTTATTTTCTCTCCCCGCTGTCCTTTTGAGGAGGCGGGGGGGAGAGAGCTGTTACAATTGCACCCAGAACTCCCTTCAGGACTAAATCCAAAAGTAAAATTTTGCAGAAGATATTCTTCTGGTAGGTTAGTCTTCTCTTGGGCCAGTGAACTGATTTTTTGTGCCCTGCAGCTGCATGATTGTTAGAGCTAAGGTAGAGGAAACACAGGAGCGCACGGCTGGAAGAGGGATAGGGAGGATGGGATAAACCGCTTTTGGCAGATGTTAAATCAGATTAGGTATCAAAAGAAACTGCCCCCTCATTGCGCTCACTGTGATTATTCATCTAGTTGGATGTTGCTCTTACTGCTTCCAGTCCATCTCTGGAAGTAACTTCTACAATGCACCATGGATGTTGCTGGGAAAAATTCACCATGTTTATAAAATTGCATTTGTGTCTGATTTTACAGGAATCAACTCTAGTTGAGTGCCATTCTCAATCTGGTGAAGAAACAGTTTCTAAAGTTTGGAGGCTAGCCCTTTCGAAAGGCAGTGAACTCTCCTCTGGTGAGATAAGAGCATGCCAAGTCTTGAGGTAATTAACAGTCAATGGTGTGACATGATGGCCTTTGAAACTAATACTGTGTGTGTCTGAGGAGGGAAGGGAGATTGTTTCAAACCTCATGTTTATTGTATTAATGTGTCATGTAATGTCCATGAAAGAAAATTAGCAAACCAAAAGACAAACAATGCCTTGGCACAGCAGAAAATGCTTTATGATACATGATTTGCAAAATGTTACAATTTGAGAACTGCAATCCAGTTCATTCCTCAGGGAAAAGGATGAATGGATAGAAAAAGCATAATTTTGAGTGTCTTCTTTGCACATCAAAAAAATAGTTATTCCCAGGTAAGTTTCAAGAATCTTGACCAACATAAGGGAGGTACTTAAATTAGTAGAGAACTCAAAAATAAGGAAACTCCCAGCTAGGAATGATGAACAGAAATCCAGGATGAAGTTCACTGTTAAAAAAAATGTACAAGGGGCAGAAGGCAACTGAATTATCCTGCTGTCCAAAATGTGTATCAGATTTTTAAGTTCAGGTATGAGCTAATGCTGTTTTCTTCTTTTGGTACTTTTCTATTTTATTTGTTTTCAATTTTGAAACTAAGATGCCTTTTTTTTTTTGCCTAAAGTATTTTCACTTTAGATATCTCTAAGTTCACATGAACTCATTTAAAACAAAGATGCTTTTACTTCTGTGGAGATGACAAGCCCAGATAAGGTAGTTGGTAGGGACTAACCCTGCAGGGAAGTGGTACCCAAAAGTGTTCAGGTGTCTGAGGAAATGGGGTAGGTTTTCAACACTCCCCTGTTCTTTGTCTTCAACCTGGTTCAAATTCTAATCCTTCGTCTATTTAACCACAATAGAATGAGCCACAGATGAGTTAGGTGGTCTTGTAAATGACGCATACAAAGAGGTAAAAGGCTTCCTTTTACCCCTCCTGGAGAGGTAATGAAGAAAACAAGAGCTGTTCAGTTTTTTTCCCCCAAAACTGAACTGTACCACTCACCTTGCCTAAACCGTGCCCTGAGGATGTGTCACAGTTTCTTCAGGATGCTACAGCATGATGATTTGCAGTCGTGGTACTAGGAGTACTAAAGCCTGTTTCCACCACTCTGATGCTGTTGCCCCTTCTAGCCGTGAATTACTGTCAAGGGTAGGCAGAATAATTTGGTGGCTGAGAAAACCCTTGAAGCCCCCATTTCAAATGAGTCAAAGAGTATTCTCCATAAACTACATTTTAATGTGTTTTTCAGTAATAATGGTCGCCAGGCTGGCTAGTAAGTGTGATTACCTATTCATTTGGAAATCCTAGGTGGGGGGGTTTCAGGCTACAGGGCTCCTGTAAATAAAGTTTATATGTGCATGTGCTGTCTTTAAGTATGTCCATCTTTATGTCCTGTTCTCTCCGCTCTTCTCTGTTCCTCTTTCTTCTCTCTTCCCCCAACGGCATCACTTGTGTCAGTTCAATACTATTAACAGAGTTATGTTTCCCCGGTGAAATTAATGTATGTGGCTAGAAAGAATAAAGAACTACAGTAAGTTCCTGAATTGAAAGGAGACTGATGAGTCCCTTGAGGATCCATGCAGGAGAAAGCCTTTATACAGGATTTTTTCCCAGTTAGAGCTAAAATGTAGGTTGCTGTGAGCTCCAGTTGGCACAAATCTGGAAGAAACCAGGCATTGTTTGTTCCAGTGATTACAGAACAGCTCGATTCACAATTAAGAACATTTTAGGCTGGTGCAAAAAAGTTTTTATCTTTTTAATTTTCACCGGTTTATTTACCTTTTTCATTTCTCTGATTTTTCATAACTGGTAAAAATCACCTACACAAGAATGTAGTGCCAGGCTTACACTGAATATCACTTGAAGAAGCCAGTGCATCCCTGCTGGCAACAGTGGAGCTGGTGAGGGTGACAAAGGATCCATATCTGCTTTCTGTACTGATGCAGTTTATTTTTGCTACCCCACAAATTCTCCATCAAAGATGTCCCTCCATTAGTGCACATGCAGTCCTGCGAATAACAATGCAACGTTCAGGTAATTCTGCCATGAGAAATCCTGTATCCATTACATAAAAGTAGATACAGTGGCTTTTTGGAACAGGGCTTATAACAGACCGCATAATCTTTTGTTTCTTCTTTGCTGAAACCTTTCACAGCTGGAAAGAAGACACAAGCCCTTTTCCCCTGCCTGGTGACTAATCAATTCTCCTTACCTTAAAATAACAAAAAGGCAAAAGTCTTTTAAATGAGAGCTAACATCTCCTCCTCATCTTAAACTTTTTAATTATTTATATTTCACTGGCAGATAGGCTGCAAGACCTTTTTCTTTGTTTGTCACGTGCCAATAAGGATACCAAATACATTTTGTTTCAGTCCATCTTGCCAGAAAAAAAATGCAATACACTTGACAGTGGATTTTTCCTCCTAGTTTGCTCCCTGGTGAAACAATAGCGCTCTCAAATTCACTGTCCATACACATGCATACACAAATCCAAGAAGGGTCACCTGTGTTTACTCTTTCTTCTTTCCTGTCCTCCCGGCAGCCCGTAGCACATCCCTGGTTGCTGGTGAGCTGTGGAGGCTTCGTGCTGCACTTGTGGCCTCAGTTTAAGGAAGAGGGTTGAGGACTTTGAGCCAATTCCAAGGAGATGATGGGGGGAAGCTCTGTGACATGCCGATGTGTCCTGGCTTTGAAGTCTGGGATTAGGCTGGGGGGAAGGAAGAAGTCCTTCACGATGTATCCTTTTGATTTGAAGCTCTTGTGAGTGATGTTGTGAGTCCAGCACAGGACTGTGAGGCTCCAACCCTCTGCTGAAGGGGGGTGATGAGCCCTTCCTCTCTCCTGGGACAGAACATCCTCACATGCAGAGACGGAGAAATCCTGGGATTCCCCCATTCTGGGCTATAGCTTTGTTGACAGACTTATTTTTCACTTTAGCACAGTAAATAGAGTTTGTCTCCTTCTTGGAGATGATTCATCTCTCATTATGTTTAATAATTAGAATTCCATGCTCGTCTGCTGCTTCCTCTGTGCTCTGCCAAAGTGAGCGGTCTCTGCTCTGAACAGCTCCATCTGTTGGCATCGGATTGCCATATCGAAAAAAAGGCTAAAAAAAAAATCCCCCCCCCAAAACCCAGCAGCAAGAATAGTCTTTCTGCTTGGACTGTGAAGAGAAATGACGGACAGGGGGCCTGGTGCACCAGCTGCCTGCCTCTGAAACCCACTGGGTAAAACTCCTGCATCCCTGGGCTCCCCTGTGTCTTCAGCATCCTCCGAAATCAGGAGTGCCACCTGTCTGCTGAGCACGCTGCAGATCTGGGCAGTGATGAGGTGGGAAACCCTCTGCACCTTGTGTCTTCACACCGTTTCCTTTCATTTTCCAGCCCAGACTTGCCGCGCCGCGTGCAGCCAGCAGCAGCCTGCCAAGGGCTGGCAGGGGCTGTGCTTGCTGGAAACGGAGGAGGTGGAGGTGGCTGGCAATGTGGAGTGGCCATGGGGGACTTGTGGGCCCTGCCCGCTGGAAGGGAGCTGCAGGAGCAGCTGGATTATAAGATGTAGAAAGAGGCAGGAGCAATCCCTACAAAGCTGTCCTGTGGGAGCTGAGGAAAGGGCAGCTCCATTCCTCTGGGCAGTCTCCAGTGAGCAGCAGAGCCAGGGGCTGCTGTGCCCTGTGCCGGGGCAGGTTGGGCCCCATGGGAGCTCTGTGCTTATGGAGGGCTGTGCTCAGAAACCAGGGGCCAAGGGTCAAGGGCGGTGCAGGGACTGCTGGGGATGAAGTGCCGTGGGTGGCTTGGAGGGTTGCTGTGGATGAACGTGTGGCATGGAGATTGTGAGGGATGAAGAAGTGTTGCAGGTGGCACAGAGGTTGCTATGGATGAACGTGTGGCATGGAGATCACTAGGGGTGAAGAAGTATTGCGGGTGGCACGGCGGCGGTATGGATGAAGAAATGCATGGAGATTGCAATGGAAGAAGCGTCGCAGGTGGCACGGAGATTGCTATGTCAGACCTGGCCACAGGGGGGTACCACAGACAGTGACACAGCCACTGACACGGTTTCAGTATTGGAACTATCACATGTGGTAACATCACATCTTGCTACTCCATATCCCCTCCTGCCCCACCGCTACAAGCGTGCTTGAGGACCAAGGTGTAAGCATGACTTGTGTCCCAGTTGGGCAGAGCATCAGCCGGTTGTACTTTTGTATATAAATCCTCGTCAGTGGTTTCTCCCCTGGGCTGTTGGGAATGCATCTTCTGGATTAAGCCTTCATGTTTTGCTTGAGGTGTTAGCAAAATGCTGTGGCAGCTGCGTGATTGCGCAGCACACCAACCGTGGAGAGCGAGGCTGCTTCCTGACCTGGCTTCGTAAATACGCTGAGAGTAAAGCAGTCTTTGCAAAAACTGTTGCTTGGGAAGGTTGAAATTCAACACAAACTTCTTTCTGTTTTTCTGTTTTTAAGGACCTAGAGCCCAATGCTGAGCGCCAGTAAATTCAGTCATTTCCCTGGTGGCTCCGTACATGCTGGGCTTAACTCTCTGGCTGTGTTTGAGCAGCTGCATAGCTTGCACCAGGCACGAATAAGACTGGCATCAACGAGGGCAGCTTCAGTTGCCTGTAATTGTCCAAAGCTGGAGCCATTTAAAAAATTAAGGTTACAAACATGCTCACAAGGAAATAGTTTTCCCTTCTATGGTTTATGTGAGTTTCTGCTTCAATGAAATTATTATCTGCCTTCTTGAAAGTGTTGTCTTCTTCCATCTGCCTTCTTGAAAACGTTGTCTTCTTCCAGCTGCTTGTGGTGTAGGTATGAACAGGATTGCAGAGCATACAGCATCCAACCAAATATTGGATGTTTTCAGTATTGATACCTCTTATATGTGGCCTGGTCCTAAAGCAAAAATGAGGCTTTATTCATAGTACCTGCTTAGTATTTGTTTTTTAGGTATCATCTTCTTTCAGGGACATAAGATATTCAGAATATCAGAAAGCAGTATACTTTATGATGAGAGTAAATACTCTGATTTTTTGGTGGAGGCTTCTTTTTTTTTTGCCTCCATAAAAGGCAAAAGAAATCTGCTAGCTAAATAAATGCAAACATTTTGTTTCTCATGCTATCAAATGCAGCATGCAATATGATCCAGCCTCATTTGTGAAGGAACAGTTCTAGTTACACAGATGAAAAATTATACTTAAAAGGCAAAACCAAAACAAAACTCTCTAGCTTGTTTGCTTATCTTCAGTTGTGATTGTCCTTTGGAGACTGAAGCCTGGCCCGGAGCTGACATAACACAAGATAGATTGCTTCCATGGACTTCAGTGGGAGTTTGGATTGAGCTATGTGATTTTACAAAACTATAAATGCCTCTCAGAAGGACATGAGTATAACTTATTCGTGAGGGAAAAAGTGGGATATGAACACTGCGGCAATTGCTTCAGATTCCCAGATTTGTCTGCCTTGAAAAGGTGTATCTGCAGATTTGTGTTGGAGATGGCCACTCCCAGAGGAGGATGGCCGAGCAGGATTTGGGGTTTCCCCACAAAGGAGAACACCTCCGCGCACTCCGGTACTGCCGTCTGGCACGGTTTGAGTTAACCTTGGCTCGGGTGCGGCTACGGCCATCCCAGGAGGAGCAGCAGCCCTCAGCAGAACTCCTCCCTGCGCTCGTCAAGGCATCAGCATTTAGCAGACACAGGGATGCTGTGGGCGTTGGATGCTCACGCGCAGGCAGGGACCCACCCCGCGGCCTCAGCAACATGTTGACTGTGTAGTTGAGAGTTCAGAGAAGAGCAGTATCCCTGCTCTGGCAGATGGGAGGTAGAGATTCAGCAATGTCAGACAGAGAAAATTAAACAGAAGTTAGCTGGGTGCCCCAAGAGCAACCTTCTTTTTTTTATATCCCTTGTTGCAGCACTGGGACAGTCTTGAGTCTGGCACTACAAACCAGTGGCTTGTCAACACTAAGGCAGCAGCACAACAGTTTGGTCTCCCTGCTATTAAAGCAGACTTTCCTTCTGGGAATTAAAGGAAAAAAAGGGAATAAGAAAGCTGCTCCCCCTGCTCTCTTGCTGTAGCCTCTTCATGTTGGGGGGAGCAGGCTGCTCTGCTGGGTTTTGACTGCAGTAGGTTTGCTGGGTGCTTTCACAGCTGCCCGATGTGTAATTTCCAGCCTCCTGCAGGATGCTCTGCAATTCTGCAGCCCGAGATGGCTGTGGGCATAGGGTTCAGGACTTAATTCCTCCTGAAAAGCTGGGTGGTAAAGAGGCAAATGCCAGTTGCAGCTCTGGGTGCGTTTCTGGAAGGTGCTTGGGTGACGTTTTGTTGGGAGCTTGAGAAGAATGAGGAGTGGAGTTGGCAGAGCACCGTGTAGCTGAGGAAAAAAGAGAAAAACTAAAACTGAGTTGCTTTCACTTCAGAAGCTTCAGGGTTGTATTTCTAACAAAGTGAAGTTCAGATCAGAGAAAGCAGCTATGTCCTCCAAACAGCCCCAAATTCCGCCTCTTTGCTGAGCTACCCTAACCAATTTGCAGCAGCCTTGAGATGTCTTCACAGTTTGAAGAAAAACCGCTACCAGGGTTTGGGAAATGTGAGCGAGTCTGACTTTGGTTATGGAAAAGCTACTAGGCAGAAGTATGAAAAGCTTGCTGGTAAATCATTTACAAGAAAATATCTTGCTCAGCATGGGGTTTGCAATGAGGGGGTCATATTTAATGACCTGCTTCAAATGTTATTATAAATCATTACTTCCTCACCAGCTAAATCACGGCTGCCTAATACTCTGTGTGCTCTCCCGTAGAAATGTCACTAACTTGTGAACATGTTGGAGTTTGGAGCCATGTGGCCCCATGGGATGGAGGGAAGCGCAGGAAACATGCGGGGCCGTCAGGCGTCCCAAGGGGGTGATGCCTGTCCCTGCCTCGGCCGCACAGCTCCTGTGTTTTCATAGCACCGTCCGCCTCTGCAAAATGCAAGACCGTTGGGAGCTTTTTGACACGACGCAAAACTTGAGTAACCTAAATGAAAGCATGTCCCTGGTGCAGAAGCAAGAACAGTTTTCAGGAGGATAAAGAAGGTGAGTGTTTAGCTTTGGTTGAATGATGCCTTTGAGTTATGCAGGGAAACGTCTTCCAAACTGCTTAACAGACCTCATGCCCACCTGGGGCGGTCAGCAGAGCTTGGCAATAAACTGCTGCAGAGCCACCCCGGGCAAAACCTCCAAATCCTCCTCGGGTTATGCGCAATCTGCAACAGTTAGAGGTGCAGGAGTGATGGCAGCCCACGGGTGCATGGCTGCATGGCCAGAGGGATGTCTATGTAGTGGGGGCAAAACTCCCTCCCCTTGGAAAACAAACATCTCACCTCTGAAAGGCAACAGCCACTGCAAACGCGAGGGAATGCAAGTCCCACATCCATTTCTTGACTGAAGATCCACTTTGTGCTGGAAGGAGGCTATGGGCTGCTTTCACCTATTTATTTTACACGAAGTGGGGGAGAAAAACCTCAGGGCAGTCTGTGGAGGCAGTAACTGCCTAGAAAAGTGTACAGTAGTGGGGATGGCAACAGAGAATTGGTAGCTCGTTACTTTTTTCCTATCTTTAGATCATGACTTTTAAAAAAATCCCTGTGCATCGCGTATTGTTTGTCCTTGCTGTCTGTGTGAGAATCACAGTCATCAGTTCTGTAAGTCATTTAGAGAGATTTTATGATAACAATATGCAAGTGAAAGCAGTATTTCTTTTGATGGGTATGTTTAATGCAATAGTGCTTTTACACTTTAAAAAATTCGAAGAAAGAGCTTTAATATTATCTCTTCAGTCCATAGTTGGCCTAAAAAACAAAGTCAAAGCATATTTAAGGTCTTACTCTTTCTTAACAGAACTATCTTAGCCAAGGAGAGGAAATAGGGCTTGTGATCTGGCTTCAAAGTAAATGGATAATTTTGGATTTGGGGTGAAGGTAGAGTAAGGAGTTGGGGAGGATTGTGTGAATGGGAAATTCAGCAGGATCACAACTACCATACATATAGCTGTAAGAGGGCCCAGAGACCAGTGAGGGGCTTACCCTGGCTGGGCTGTCCTATTCCCCACACAGAAACCGAGACCGGTGTTTGCCAAGTCTGTGTACATCTTTGTGTATTTTCCTCAGTCTCTTTTTTTTTTTTTCTCTTTTATGCATGAGTAAGGTTTTAATTTTAGAAGAAATTCTGGTAGGCTTTTGCGGGCAGTGTGGAGGAGGGGAGATGAAGGATAGTATTTTTGTTTCTGCGTACAAATGCAGGGAAGTTTGTCTGAGCTCAGCTGGCAAGGCCACCATCAGACAGGTGTCACAAGCCTGGTTTGCATTTAACTTCCCAGGGCTTTATTGAGAAGAGAATATTCGAAATCATCATGCTTGGGCAGGCACAGAGCTCACACCATTCATACAGGTTTGTATGTGAATTGTACACTGGTACACTGTATACTGGTACAATTTGCCCAGTTTGGTCTGACCATGTCTCCTCTTCCACACCATGCTGGACCTGCTTGCGTGCCTGTCACTCTGGTGCCTCCAGAAAGTGGCTTTGCAGCCCCAGGTCTCTTCCCTCACCCATGGTTGGACAGGAGGGTTCCCAGGCACAGCTCCTCTTGCGGTGTGGATCTGTGTGAGCAAAAGGTGTTAAAAAGTATGCAACTCTGCTTATACATTTTGCAGCTCTGGATGGGCCAGCATCTGCCTGGATTGTAGAGGAATCTCGCTGACCAGAGTAATTCATCCAGAGGCCGAATTTCCTTCATGTTGTGCTCCTTCGATACCACGGCAAGGGGCTCGTCTAAGAGTGGGATGATCTTTCGATGGGTTTAACCACAATGAAACAGGTAACTGAACGGATCTCACTAGTCCAGGTAGGGACCCAAGGCACCCGTACCAGTGCGAAAGCAGAGAGAAAATAGCACAGGGTTTCTTTTGACTCCTACTCCACTGACCAACGCTGGCGTCCAAAAGACACCCCTGCCCGCTCTGTTTGTTTGTTTGTTCAACACTCGTACACCCCTATTTACTTACTGACACAAGGGACATTGGCTCATTTGGCAGCCTCTAATGACAGCTTAAGGCTCGCCACCCTGTACTCATTCTGTGGTGTTAAAAATATAAGTTTTTCCAAATGAGGAGCGGCAGTAAGTGAGTGCAGGGAATGGCTTTTCTCTAATTCACAGCGTGTTTGCTTTGTCCCACACCTTTGTTTTGGGAGTTGCTGTTTTCGTAGAAAATGAGTACAAAGCTGGGTAAGTCTAACTCAGCTCTTTCTAAGTATGTTTTCTGGGGATTATCATGTTGGCTGAAAAACAAGCTACTTCTCACAGACAAAAATGTGAACTGAGAATGAGGTCAAGAACCATTGATTACAAGATGAACAGAGGCCTTTCAGTTAAGATTGGCCACACTGCTGTAGAATAGTTATTACTGGTCAGACACCTCCTGAAATGCTCAACAACTCCCATAGAGTGGTGTCAGGACCTAAAATTACCAACATTTCTGTGGGGTTTTTAAAAGTAATTCTTATTCTGTTCCATTAGCCACTGTATCAG
>NW_009223895.1:46861-56304 GCF_000690835.1 Fulmarus glacialis | reverse complement strand
CCTACATTGGTACAAGGGGAAATAACCAGAAGAATAGTAAATGAGTTATTTATAAAGACGTACTGCAATGCACACTCATCTACTTCTAATGAGAGGTTCTGGCCATCAGCAAAACCGTGAGGGATTAGAGGAGAAAATGGCTTTGTGTTTAATTTTGTAAATCTACAGCATTTGACCTAACGCTATTCCAGTGTCTGAGCCTCAGAGGCATTTGTGCGGGCGAGACGTTCCTTGGTTGCTCTCGCCTGACTGCTGAGGTCAGATGAATGGATGGAGAGGTCCTGCGCGACACATTAAATAATAGCTGTTCGTGGTGGGTGTTCGCTACTTCCACTCCCAAGAAAAAGCTCTTTGGTTTAACAGAGGATTTTGTGTGCCACTCCCGTTAAACCCCCCTGTAAGTAAGTAGCATGCAATGTGCATTTGCTGTGGACGTGCAGGCTGCAGAAGGATTAATCGTACTCTCCTATTTTCAGTTGATGTCTGCTCTATTGGTATGGTGGTCTTGCAACACTTCTAAAATACTTGGGAATATTTGGTGAGGTTTTTTTTTAATGGAAGTAAATATTGACTTCCAGTGGGAATAGACAGCCCTTTGTGTTGTCTGAAGCTGAAAGTCCTTCGCAATGCTAAACTAATGGTGTATTTGAACCTCTCTCTGATTTATTTAAGACAGTCATTGAGCGTTGCATCACTGTTGGGTAGTTCGATTTATATCCATCTTTAAAAGTAACTTGCTTATCCATTCAGGTATTAATTGGTTAAACCAGGTAGACATTGCTGTCGTGCTGATAAAGAAGCAGTGTCAGGTCCTGGCTGTGGCTGGGACCTCTCTAGCTGGGGATATGGCTAGCGAGGGCCCTGCTGTGCTCTCGTGTTTATGCACACTCAGATTTATCGAAGAACAAATAAAAGTGCCATTTGGCCTCCAGTGTGTTCTGGTGATTAGTATGTGGTTGTGTTTGAGTTTGGGATGAATAACCACCTAGAGAAACTTGCTCTCTCTCACTGAAGAATTTCCTCTCCAACCCCAGGTGTATTTCTGCCAAAGTTAACCTGAAATAGACTTACAGTGGCTTTGTGGGCCTCCAGGTTGTAGCATCTTCTTATGGTGAGATAGAGAGGCATGGATGGTCACTGAGGTTTGCTACGGGAGGTGGCTGTATGCAGTAGAAGGTGTAGTCTTGTGTCTATAGGTCCATAATCAGGACTGCCTATTAACACGGCTTTTGGGGAATACAGGATCAACCAAAGCAGTTGTGACCAAAGACCAAAACTGGGTGCTTCTGTCTCTCTCACTCTTCCTCAGCCTGGACGTGGGGCTTTTCATGTCCTAGCGTAGTGCGAGCAGAAACTAATTACTATCCTGTGAGGCAAATAAGCATGTATGCACACATGAAAATTATATGGTGAACCAGATGCCCTTCTCCAGACAGCTTTCTGAAAAATGACTTCATATAGGAAAGTTGTATTTTTCACGTCTGGCTCTTGAACATTGTTTTTCAGTTACATGGTACTTTCTGTAATTAGCAACGAAAATTCAGGCACAAGAATATAGTGTGTGTTTGTTCCATGAAGAGCTGGGACCATTTTGATATTTTGCAAAAAAAATGAAAAGCTCATTTAATACCAGTCCAGCTATTTATACCTCTTGCACAAACTTAAACATAACAAAAAATGCAACATAACTCATGAAGCAAAGGAGTGTCTTTGCCAAGTGTAATATTTGTATTTGGAAACATGGTCTATGTTGTATGAAGCAGTAGCCTTCTAACTGCCTCCAAGGTTTCTTTTGGCTGATGTTTATCCAAACAGTCTTGCTCTTCATTCATTTTAATGGCTGAAAGGGAGCTGAGTGTTTTTACACTGTGAGACTGGCACAGCTCAGCCTCTGCTTTTTCGGCTAGCGCCGAATGCCCGCCTCCACTCGCCCAGGCGAGCATGGTGCAGTGAGCCCCACAGCGTGTGCTGACAGTGGGCTGATGTGCGCAGCCCCCATGCACAAATGCCTTTCTGTTCTGCCACTCCTCAATCACATCCCAAAATTTTGGGCACTGGTGTCTCTTATTCTGCCTTTGATTTTGCCCTACGTGTCCTGCGGATCCGGCACGATGGACACGAAAGAGTCCCAGCACCCTTGTTTAAAGGAGGCAATGCCCTTTGCTGTCATGGCCATGGGCGACTTGAGCAAAACCACTGGATGTGGGAGAAGCTCTTGCACCGGTGCCACCAGGGAGGGAAGACTTCAGGAAGTTTGGAAAGTTTGCAACTGGGAAGCGTCCATGGGCTCCTGCACTGAAGATGACAGTGGTCAGGTAGAGAGTGGGAAACGTCTTGTCCTTGCTTTTTATCTACCTGATGTGGTAAAACGTGGGCACTTCCTTACCTCATATGTGAGGCTGGTGTCTTTGTCACTCTTTTCCCCTCTAGAAGAGGTTAGCAAATATTCCCAGCTCTTTTTTTCCCTCTTTGAGTTCTCTTTTTAAAAATAATAATAATTAATAATAATAATCAAATCCAATAGACGTATTGTTGTCTGGACTATCAGACTGCATTTAAGCCTTATCACTTTGGTAAGCTTAATTAAAGTAGGGACCTACGTATGAAGTTAAGCACATGGCTAAATGACTGCAGGACAAGTTTTCCAAATCCTTGCCCTGAAGAGCCCAAGATGTCAGGATGTATTTCAAGGGGTCTCTTAAACACAAAATAACTAAACTTTTGGGAATGGTACAATTAGGAATAAGGTACAATTGCTACACAAAGCAGCGGGAGCAAGGAACGGGGAAGACATGAGTCATTCAAATGTGAGTCAAAGAGGCATATTAATAATGGAAACTTTGGAAGAAACAAAGACCAAGCCACATTTCTCTCTCTACTTTTCCCATCTGTCAGTTATATAGCACGTTACCGTAGGCCTCACTGGTCCTGACACTATCGCAGCAGCCATTTCTTCATGTGGATGAGTTGTTCCTGAAAAATGCAGTTGGCACAGACCACTCTTATTTTTCACACAAGGAATGTAGGTCTTCCTGTTCCACATACTTTTCTTCAATGAGCGTAGTTATTGTTGTCACTGGGAGGAAAATCCTCCGTCTGTCTGCTAAAATACTTGAGAGGGGGAGATAAAGCATGAAATCTTTTTGTTGTGGCTGAGGATTTCCTCTGCAAGCCTCCACTTCAGTGATTCACTGCTCTTTTCCAAAAGAAATGCAAAGCTGGGATGGGTATTAATTAGATTTGCAGTCCCAGGCTAAATCCTCGGCTGGTGTAACTCAAATGTTCACCGGCACCTATGAAAGAGATTTAGGCTGGCCTTGGTGGTCAGAGCTCAAGTACGTGCCACCTCCTCATTCTGCTCTGGGCTCAGGGATGTGCCGTCATGCAGCCTTGGTGGTGCCCTTGGCACTGAGGGGCATTGCCAGGGATGGGGCATCGTTTGTGCCGTCCCCTTCGGTGTTTGCATGGCAAAGCTCAAGGCGTCACCTGGCAAACTCTTCGGAAGACACCTGCTAATCCATATCACAGTGTGGAGTCTGCTTTTGTGTTTTTTTTCTTTTAGTGCAAGAAAACTATACAGCTGATGGAGTCATAATAAATTTTGGCAGGGTTGAAGCAAAAAAATAGAGGCAAGTGTTTTGATTTTTCTCTAAAGTTAGAGCTATTGTTCATCTGGGCAACTTTTTGTGTATGAAATGAAGGCAGAGATCTGTGTTTTGGGGGAGAGCCACACTGTGGATAAGTGCAAAGGAATTCTGCCACAGCTTTGCCATGAATTATATGTTGTCTGAAGGATTTAACAATATCACAAAGTTCATCAAGAACAGGAACACTCATTTTCCTATCTTTTTCTGCCAGCAAAATGAACAAGCGATTTAGCTTCCTTAAAGAAATTCCATCCGGTAGCTGTGCCAGCTCTGTCTTCCTCATGTTCGTGCGCGTTTGCTTTGTTCCTGAGTCCCAGATGGGTTTCTGAAAATGGCACAGGATTGCCAAAATGCATCTGAAGACACATATCATCAGTATGCACAAATTGTAAAGAATGCAGCCCCTGGAGCGATGTGTGATTTCATCAAAAGTGACTTTCCAGCTACGCTGAAACCTTTCATGTCTCTTGTGCAATCTGCAATGCTAAAGCAAACAATTCGAGTGCCAGATTGTCATAAGTATCTGAATACTTCAACTTATTAAAGGGCCACAATCTTATCAAATCAGAGAAAATATGAAATCTCAAAGAAGATTAAGCTGCTATAAATACACCCAGGTAGATATAATCAATTTCTCTCCCTTACAAAAAAAACCCAAAACACCCAAACACTTTTAAACCTATCAAGGATTTTTAATTAAAGCACCAAGCTATACTTGCCAGACCCTTGGGTTTCTGGAGCCCTTGGGCCACATTTTTTTGTGCAGTGCTTCTGGTGGCCTCAGTGGAGTTTTTTCAGTGTCTCACCTGGGAAGGAGCGAGGAGATTTTGGATTTTTGATGGAGCTGTATAGTGTTATTGCCTATATAATCTTAGGTTATGAAAATAATAAAAAATAACAGAGGAAAAAGTGGATTCTGGATGAGTTACGGAAAGTTTTCAAAAGGGTGGGTTGGCGGTAGGGAGGTGTACTCTGCACTACACATTGAAACTGAAACAAGTGCAGGATTTTATTGGAGCTGTGGTGCACGGGGACAAAAACGTGTACACAAACGTGTACCCTTGCAGAGAAATCCCCATGGGTTTGGGCACCACATTTCATGGAAAACAGGAAGAAATGAGGAAGTGAGAAGAGAGCAAGAGAGAAAGTGCAAGCCTGGGGGAGACAAGAGTAAGGGCTTGGTGCAGTAACAACCTCTGGCTACGTAGAGGACAGCTGCAAAGAGAAAGGGAAGCCATTGATCTCCATGTCTGTTAGCCATAAAAAAGGGCGTATGGCCTTTGAAGCAGAAAGGAAGGAGGCTTATGCAAAAACTTGCTGGTGAGGAAGACAGCTTGCTCAGGTGTGGAGCAAAACGTCCATCAGCGGAAACTTCTCAAAATATATGGAACAAATTTCTGCTAGAAACACTGTGTTTGAGCTGCTTTAAGGCAGGAGAATGGACTGGACGTCTTGAGGGCCGTTGGAGCCCAGTTTTCCTCTCATTAATAGCACTGCTGCAGCAACTGACTCCTGTCATGGTGCCTTTTTGTAGTGTCTAAAGAGGACGACGTCTCAACGCAGGGATTTGGATAAGGTGCCTGCATTTCCGCCACCTCCCCCTCTTTTCCAGGCTTTGGGAACAAATCTTAAATGCTCGGCAAGTTTCAAGACAACAAATTAAGTAGGTCACGTCATAACTTTGCCAGCTGATTTATTTTAAAAGAGTAAACCAGTGATGAATTCCATACAGCCTGATGTTTCTTTCGGTAAAGGCACCATCTCCTCTTCAACTCAGTTTACGGTGTTAGGAGGTCAGTATTTTCATGGCACTTAAAAGGAGGTTTTTATGAAGACACTTCAGTCACTTTCTTTCTTTCTTCTATGTTTTTTTTTTAAACAAATTAGGAAGGTTTTTGTCTTCAAAGGCAGTGCTTATATTCTGGTTGGAAACATCTTTTTCTTCTTGCTGAGGATTTCAGCTGGATCAGCTTCCTGAAATGAATTGCTGAATTAACACCAGGGTGAAGGCAAGGGCTGGCAGGAGAGAGGCAGTGAGCACATCTGGCTGGAGGCAGGGGTAAGGAAAAGACAGGCTGGGTGAGGAGAACAAAGTCGATCCGACCCCTGGTCGCTTTTCTTGAGGGTCTACCTACACCACCAAAGGAGCTTACAGCTGTGTGGTGGAAACTTGTGAGCGATGGCAATGTAAAGGCACAGCTGTCCCCCGAGCTGATTTTAAGCCATAGCTTTTGTTTTCCTTCCAGACCCTGTGGGGATACAAGCAGGTCCCTCTCTGAGGTCAAGACATCTCTGCCGCAGCAGCAGCAGCAGTCGCAGGTGTTTGCTTCCCCTTTCCTCTCCCCCGGTGCTGTTCCACAGGCAGCCTTGTTTTTCCCAAGCAAAAACCTATTGCTCAGACCCAATGCAGAAGAGAGGCAGGATCCGGTCCTGGTGAAAGGCCGCGCTCCCCACTGTGGCTCCTGTGGTCGGGCAGGTGTTTGGTCCTGGCGAAGGCTTAGAAATCTGCTGAGCGGAGGGGCGGGCGATCAGAAAAATGCTGCCCAGCTTGAGCCAGGACGTGCCGCAGCCCTTGCTTCTGTATGTTTTGCATCCCGCAGTCGGTGCTGTTTGCAATCTGCTCGCTGGCAAAGGTGTCCTGTGCCAGCAGCTTTTGCTGGTGGAGGTTTAGGGGTGCTCATCCCTCTTCCTCTCCCTTGCCTTTTCCTAATTTATCTTTTAAAAGGAGCTAGGGGACAGGGGCAGTGAGAAGGTGGGTTGGGAGCTGATGTGGCCAGCGAGACAGCACTGTATCCAAGGGAAGTAGATGGGACTCACAGCTCCCCTTTTTTTTGGCCAAATCCTGGCTAGCGACAGGGAGCGCTTTATAGCTGGTGTTGCAGGAAAGGTTGCGTGCCGTTGCGTCCCCACCACTGTGTCCATACCTGCTGTTTGCTTTGTTGCTCTGTGGCTGGTTGGCCGCCAATACCTGCACAGGCCATCTGCCTGAGCCCTCTCCGGCGTCGGGTGAGAGGTGATGGATGGGGGCTATGCCCCAACCGCCCACCCGTGCCCATCAGAAGGGCTTTGCCAGACCCAAGTAATCCTCTGTGAAGAAAATGCATGTCCTCATATGCATGCTTACACAACTGGCTTTATGACTCATCCTTTTGGCTTCTGCGATTGCATTTAATAAACTGAAGGCTGAGGTTTCACCCCACAGAGAACAAAGCCCTCCTGGATGCAGGACAGCATATCATCGAGCCGCCCTGCGAGCAGCACATTCCTGAGAGCCGCTGAGAGCAAACCTCTGCGCTGTCTGCACCGTCTGCGTGCACCCTGTTCCGTACTCTTCGAGGCGCGGAGGATTTGTACGTGTGCTGCTTTGAGGTGTGGAGAGTGTTTAATACGGGCTTCTGCCTCGCACAACCTGGTGGCTGCGCAGTTCCTGTCTAAACTGATGGTGGAAATGAGACATAATCACTGAAATCTTAGAAAATATCAGATTAAAACTACTTCTGTTCCAGTGATCTTCCCTAGTAGTGCTTATGCCTTTAGAAATAAGATGGAGATCTATGGGAAAAGTGATTTACAGTCAGTTCTCAGTTTTGCCACAGCCCTTCCTCTCTGACTTTGGCCAGGTTAATTCTCTTGACACCGTGAGTTTCCCTAAAGATCATGAGGATAATATTAATTTTCACACTTTAAAGCTGTGGGGAAAATGAATATTTGTAGTAGCTGAGACTCCTGAGAGGGACTTGGGGAGGTTTTGCTTTGTGGCATAGAAATGTACTGAGTATGGAGAGCCATGCAAACCATAGCGGGTATGGTTGTGGTCCTGCTGCCTAAGCCTGCCTATCCCACGTGAAGGTGTGTAGGGGCTGACTATTGCTCATAAGAAGCATGGGCAGATAATCGATTTTGTTTTTAACATAGTGCTCATGTGCGAAAGGCTGTATTAGTGGAAAGGCCCCAGTTCCTTCCCCGTTTTGTCTGGAAATTCTGCCCGTGGTGGAGGAATGGTCTCAGGAAGGGGTTATATGAGCTTTGCTATATGGGTATAGTTAAGCTAACAGCTCGTAGTCCCCTGAAGCCCTTTAGTTATGTGCCAATAATCTAATGAAATTTGCATTAGCATTGCCTATGGTTATAGGCAAGTTCCTTTGCATGGAAGTACTAAAAAGCCTCACCCATATGTGTTTGTGTGGGATCACCAAGAAGCAGCACAGCCTTTATGTTTGCTCAGGCTTTGAGCTCTTTGTCTAACAGCGCCAGTTACAACTGGCTTTTGCAGTGGGGCTGCTTGTCCATGAGAACTGAACTGGGACCGTCAAATGGTCCCAGTTAGCTATGGTCCGGTGAGCAATGGTGCCAGGATACCTGATGCTGTTTCCTTCCTGGGGAGAATCTGAAATAGTGCAAAATGTGCAATTTGCCATTTCCTACTTTTTCTTCTCTTGATGAAAATACCTCACCTTTCCTTCCAAATTTCTTTCATTGCCGGGGCGCGGTGCAGCGTGGGTGTGCAGGTGAGGAGCTCCAGCGGCAGGTGAAGGGAACCGGTGTTTTTTTTAGAGCCCGTGGTCCCGGCATGGGACCGGGCAGGCCAGATATTGGGATGCTGCTTCGGTTTTGTTATAGGCTCCTCTGTGACCACCAACAACTCTGAAAACTGCCCTCTATTTCCAGTTCTTTGCTTCCTAAACCACTTGCTTTGCAAAACTGTTGCAGAGTTTGATTCACAAAAGTGCTCTGAGGCCTTGGGTGTGAAATACTATGACAAAAGAAGGCATTCCAGCTCTTTATTACATAGCACATTTTAAATCATGGAAAATTGGTCTAAAATACAATAAAATTAGCATAAAAAGGAATGCTTTCCAATTGCCTGTCAGGATCCCTTCAGTCTCATAACTGTTTTCGTGTGAAGCAACGAGTGTAATGCTTGTTGATAGTTGTTTGTTCCCTTGTTGTCTTGAAGTCGCTGGAAGCAATTTACAAGTTACTCTTGCTCAATGTCTAGGAAGAGAAGAGAATGGAAAATGTTTACTTGTTTCTTTTTGGTAAAGAGTTCATTCCCAAAACAACGGACTGGGCTAAAGATGATTTGAGCCTCGCCGTTGACTTTGGAAGGTTGAAGGATCTGGCTCTTTGTATCCTTATTGCTCGCCATAGGTGGCACTGAGTGGAAATGTGGGTGTCAGGCCCATATGCCCGTTGCTGTGCCCGCATGTTGCAATGTCCATTTGTGCCATTCCCATTAAGGAGAAGGTTGTTACGGAAAGAGTCATTATATGAAGGACAGGTTCGTTTATTGTTTGATACTATGTGATGGTACAGAGTATCTTTCCCTCCAGTGTGCAATACAGTCCCATTCATCTGACCCGCTCCTGCGCTGGCTGTGCCACTGGCCCTTTTATGCCAAAACCAGCATTTTGCTCACCTTGTGCAAATCTGAAGACAGTAGTCAAACACTTTTGATCGGTCAGGGCTTGTTTTCACATGTTATCTTCATATATGCATGTCTCTTCATTGATTGAGGGGTGGCATTTGGAGCTGCAATGCAGCAACAGAGTTTCTAAGGGCATTTTAAACCCCACTCTCTCTTTGCAACTTTTTTTTACCCAATGCTTTGGGGAAGAGATGTGATCATCCCCTGGGGACTGCACGTCTCCCACAGCACTGAAAGCATCACAGTTTGTTCTTTTTGACTTCCTGCAGACGGTCTAATTTTATGAAAGAGCATCGCTCTCCATTTGGTCGGAAGATGTATTCTTAGCTAAGTTTACCTAATGCTTTCCTGATTTGTGTGGTTTTTGC
>NW_009223895.1:23857-46842 GCF_000690835.1 Fulmarus glacialis | reverse complement strand
CCCCCCCGCCTTGAGCTGGACAACAATGTGATCTTAGTCCAGCAATCAAACATGAAAGAGAGCCCATATGTATAAAGTACTCTCCTCATGCTGGAACTTGTCCAGAAGAGACAAATTGTCTTCATGCAGGAGGTCTGGTTTTGCCTCTTCCCATTAAAAAAAGAAAAATCTGGCATGAGAAGTGTCTTGGGATAAGTCAGGGCAACGCAGTGGCCATTGCCAGTGGTGCTGGGCTGCGCTGTCAGACCTGAGAGCTCAGAGGTGCAGTGGTGCCTCTGCCATGTGCGACCGCGTTCGTGCAAAGCCGATGCAGGGCAAGTTGGCGTTAAGAGTGGTGCTGTCACTTGTCCCCTGCACCTCAGGGTGAGCAGCAAACGTATTGACATGGTGTCATTCAGAGGAGTCTTTCAAACGGTCCTCACTGAAGTCCACACCTGGCGTTACCTGAAAAACTCAGCCAGTGGGTAGAAAAGCTGGGAGTGCGGGTACAAAGAAGGGCCTGGCAGCTCTTGGCATTTTTGGGGGTGCAGCGGCATGGTGGATGTCATTTAGCTGTGTGTGGGGTGATAGTGCTGCTGTTCCCCTGCTTTGTTTTGCTGCCAGACAACGAACCTCTCTGGAGGGCTCTGGCTTTGAAGAGGTTGGAGAGCAGCTATATGCCTGCTGAAAGAGGTGGGAAATTTTGCAGAAGGCAATCTGTGGGAGAAACAGGTGGATATTCTTGGGAGGAAAAACCTCACATTGTCGATCAAATTTGTTGTTCCCTATTCAAGCTCTGTTTAAAGAGACTTTTGCAGCTCACAGTATAATTGCCAGCCTGGAGGTGTCAGATGGACCAGGTAGTCCTGTGGGACTCCCTGGCCTTGCAGATCTCCTCTTCTACAGCCGGAGTTATCTGGTCTCATCTCCTTTCTAATGCAGGCCAAACACTGCCTGACAGTGACTTGGACGTCAAAGCTCGGCTCTCCTGCCGTGTGTCCCTTTGGTGTGGGTGAGGCCCAGCTCCCTGTGTGGTTGCCTGCCTGGGTGCTGTTTCCATCCCAGGACTGAGGTTCAGCTTGGCAGCGTTGGATCTTGTATGTAGTTGGATCTTGAAGTACGTAGCTCTCAGGGCTTCCCACCTTCCTGCTCCCCATCAAAGCTGGTGACGGTCAGACATGGAGCATGCTGCTGTTTTCCTTTTGGCTCACGGACTGAATCTGCGGGGCAGTCCCACCAGCTGCAAAAACAATGCTGTATTTCTAACCAAGCCACCCAAACTAGCAATGGTAGATGCGGTTGTGTTTGAGGTTGAGGTTGGGTCAGCTTCGTCTCCCACCTCCAGCTTGTGCATCTCTGATGGCTTCGTGCCTCCTGTCTGTGTGCTAGGAAGGTGAGGCCGCATCTCCCCTTCCTTGTCGGGAAAGACGGTGGTTGCAAAGTGACCCAAGCCAATGCCCCTGCTCTGTTGTGCAGCCGGTGGTGCTGGGAGGGGGGCAAACCCACTGTCCTGGGTGGTTTATACGGGAGTGAGAGAAAGAGGGTTGACCTTTTTAGCAAAAGCCGCATTAAATTACAGGAATACTGACGGGTGTGCCGCTATGGGCAAGGGCAAAACAGAGTTATTTGTCAAGGTTAACCACCACCATCGACTTCTCGCAGACAGCTGAAAGCTGTGGTGCAGCTACCACTGCACTGCAGCCTCTGTGAGCATGCGGCCATGTGGGCTGTTTTTCAGGAAAAAAGCCTCAGTAACTTTTCCTCCCCTTACACCTACTGGCTGTACCTTTTAATTTGGCTTTTCTGGTATTGCATACTTAGTGGTGATTAAACACGTGGTGAAATAGTTGGGGAATGGGTCTGTGAGTGTATGGCCAGGCAAGGGAAGCCCTCAGCCTGCTGGGGACATAGGCACTGCTTCAGCATTCCCTTTGCTAGGCTCCTTTTCAAGACTTGCTTTGTTCCTTCTGACTTTCCCCTCTCTGAGGCCGTCCTCCTTCAGAATATCATTACCCACACGCTGATTTAAATTTTGATGACCCTTAATGAAGCCAGTTTGTAACTCAATGCACTGTTGTTTCCTCTCCACGCTGGCCAGGAGTCATTTCCATTCCCCTTATTGCGTCCTCTTTCTCAACCCAAAGAGACTCTTCCTGTTTCTACTCTCTTTTTCTGCATGTTTCCCAGGCGGGTTGTAAGATGAGGGTTGTGTAAGAGAACTGATGTGTTGATTTCAGGTCACCATTGCCTTCAGATGTGGTTACTGCTGCAGAGGCAGTGTCGGATCTTGCTGTGTCTCTAAGCCATCACTCGCTGTCATGCCTGGATGCACTGGAGTAACTGGGACGTTCGCACGTGAAAGGAAGCTGTGCATTTGCCTCCTGGTGGGACCTAGGCTTTGGACGGGGGCGTCGTGCCAGGCTGGATCCCCTATCCATTTGGGGGGTGACGGGGACCGCGGCAGTGCTGGTAAGCTGCTTGAGATTTGCCCTTACGCTTCGTTGGCGGGCGGGAGGTGTGTGAAGCCAGGCAGTGCCGTGGTTTGAAGGTGCTCCCCATTGACTGCCTGACGGTAAATGCTGCGGAGGACAGCGGGACACAGGAGTCCCTCTGTCTGCATGGTCAAGTACATTTGCACCTTTCCCATCTTCTACCTGGCTCAGAGAGCCCTGCTCAGCCAGATGGGGCTTTTCCCAAGGCCAGCTGTGCCCTGGCTCTGTTTTTTGCGGCTGAGCAACGCCCCCATCAAGAGCTGCCCCTGGGAAGTGGGGAAGAGGGATGGCTGCAGCCTGGCTTTGGGGACAAACGAATGGGTTAAGCACAGCTGTGCAGAGGCAGGAGCCAGCCCGGGAGATGGTGCTTGGAGTGGGAGCTGGTTCTCAAGCCTTCTCTGCTCCCCAAACTTTCTGACTCACATCCTGCGTCTACCACCGTGGTGTGCAGATGCTGTCCCTTGCTTCAGGCATGTCTCGGAGTCACACCAGAGCCCTCCTGAAGTCTATAGAGTGAAGCATGTTCCACTCCAAGCGAAGCATTGATCAGGCCCGTAATAAACAGCAAACTCTGACACTTAACACATGTAATGTTGTTTGCCCAGTTTTGGAAAGGAAATATTATCTAAGCGCTCCTCTGAAAACTAGAGCCACCCACACTCAGTTTTGTTAGGTTTGGCCAGTTTGACCTGTGTAATACTGCTATCGCTTCCAGAATACAACATTCTGAATCCCTTATAAATTGTGCATTTTACTGAATGAAAAGCTGCTCTCTGTGTTTAAAAAGCTCCCCCACCCCAGCTCCTTCTTGTGATAGAGAACAAACAAGGAAAAAAAAATTCCTAACTCCCTAAATTGATAGAAAATTAGCACAGTCATAAAAGGCATATGTGGCTTTAGCAATGCAGCTGAAAAGGGAAAATGAATAAACCTGCCACTCAGAAAGTAAAAGACAGAGCTGAAGAATGACTGCTGCCATTTCAGCTTCCCGGCCCTTCTCCCTGCCATCCAAGTGCAAAAAATAGCCTCATCCCCCTGTGCAGGCCGAAAGGAAGCACTCTTCTGGGGCTCTGTTCCTGCAGACACTGCACTCGGCAACGTACTGCTATAAAGTGCCTGACTAGAGGATATCCTAAATTAATTTACATAGATTATATAAATATATGCATGTGTGTGTATTTTGTATGAAATGTGAAACCAGTGATTTCTTAGCCAACCCCTTAATTTGTCTGAAACAGTGCAGGCATAATGGAAACTGCCCACACATTTTTCCATTAAAAGTTACAAAGGGAAGGGAGGGGGGAACTGGTGATAGAAAAACACATGCTCTCTCAGCTCTCACATACATGCTGTGCAGCCAGGCAGCAACATACACTCACACCAGTTTGCTGGAAAAAGTGTCATCTTTATTCTGGTGCTTACGGCTGGTCGTCTTCCCGCTCGTGCCCTCCCTCCTAAGCGCTCTGGGCTCCTTGTGTGTGTGTGGAGGGGAGGGACATGGCTGTGCCTCTGCAGGTGCAGGCAGCGAGCTTAAAGAGACCCAAGCTTGTCCATATCTGTTTTGCAGGCTTCCTTGTCTGGATTAAAGAGAGATTGCCATTGCCCCTCGCGTGGTGGCCGATGATGGTGCGAGTGACTCTATGCAGCCTGCAGAGTAACTTTGTCTGGACGGGTTATGAACAGGCTCTCTGCCCTGCCAGCGTCTTGACCCTGCTAGCAATGGCACTCGCCAGGTTTCTGTGTAGTCTGTCCAGCATGAACGCGAGTAATTTTCTCCAAGGAATTGGATGAACGCGTGACTCTGTGCTGCTGAGCGTAAGCCAAGGCAGTGCCGCCCAGCAGGCACCCACTGCAGCGAGCCACACTGGCTGCCGGGCGGCTCCGGGGGCACCCTGATGGAGAAAGCAGGAAGGGGAGCAAGGGGAGGCCTGGGGGGGCACCGGCCGTTTCTCAGCCTCAGGCAGCTCCCTGGGCCATCACCACGAGGTGCAGGTGCTCCCTCGCTGCCTTCCTGCTGCCAACCAGGGAGACCACCACAGGTAAGAGACTGTGGCGTTAGGGCTCTTTGTGGCCTGGCAGGGGCATCCCCTTGCCAAAGGCTCACATGTGTACTGCACTCCTCTGCCACGAAGGTGCAGATTCTTCAACTGGGAAAGGTTACTTGTCCCCCTCTCCCGCCTTCGACTCGCCTGACCCCACTCAACTGGAAGTGTCAGGTGCATCAGTTACTCATTGCAACCAACCCGATCTCAATGAAAATGCTATATATGGAAAAGGCAGTCCTATGAACTCACTAGCATTTTTTGAAAGAATGCGTTGTGTTGACAGCGCTAACCATTTTGCACAGCGGGGGGAAACATGCAGCTGGTAACTAGTGCAGGACTGTGGGGATTCATGAATGTGTGTATGTTTTTGTTTTTTGCTATATTGTCCTATAACCCATATGCATCACTGCGGGTTACGTTAGTGGAATTTTGCTGCTCAGCAGCTGTCCGGGCAATGTGAAGCCAGGCCCACTCATCCTCTTAACCATCAAAGGTACGCATTCAATCCATTTATGGCTGCCTCGGGGCACTGCTCCACACATCTTTCTCAGCAGCAGTGCCAGCTTAAGGCGTTCCCGCCAACTCGACTCTAAAGCCATGCGGTAATCTGTATCTGTTGATGGATCGGGGTTAAAAATAACTTGGATGGCTTGACTGGTTCCTTTTGCTGCACAAATGGCTGTGCTTGCCCAAGAGAAAGGTAGTGCAGAGGAACGAGAGGCCAAGAGGTGAAAACACCCTACTCTGGCTTTGCTGATGAGAAATAGGTAAACGGAACTGCTCGGATACGGAGAGGGTGCTGCAAAGTCTGTATTTTAAGTTTCCTTTTGGGAAGCAGGATGGCTGCCGGTGGGGGACTCTCTGAGGATTTCTCAGCATTGAAACCACGAGCCCTGTTTAGTTCTGCTTGTTTCAATCCCCCTCATATCTTTGGTTGGGTCTTCCACTATGCCCGTTCTGTGGTAACTTAGAAACATAACAACAGCTTCTTCTAACTACTGGCCTGTGCCTAGGAATGTAAGACCACAAACCCTTCCTCAGGTCTCACGCTAATATGAAGAGCTCTGTATTTAAGAGACTGAGCCAGATTTGGCCATGGTAAGCTCCAGCACCTTGCTAAGAACTACTACACAACGTCATTCCAGGCACAATTTTAGTCATTGGAAAGGAGATAAAGAAAATAGAAAAGAAAAAAAGCAGCCCACCCCTAAACGGATCATAATTTATTATAAAATAGGACTGACTTTGTTTTTAATAAAGACCGTCGCTTAAGGCTGCAGAAGTGTGAATACTCTCTTGATCTGTGCTCCAGGACTCATCCTATGAAAGAGTGGTAGGTCCTTATCAGCGGTTATTAGGCTCCCTCAGGGTTTCCAGCCTTGGCAAATGATGAGTGGCAACACTCAAAACTTTGTGCGTCCTTCCATCTATTAGAATAATTTTTCCTCTTCCCTGATGCTTTATTTGTTATGTTCAGTATTAAAGGTGTAGTAGCATTTCTCAATAGCACCTTAATTTACTAATCCATAAACTGCAGGGATGTGTTTTATATTTGAAGAATTGTGACCGCCCTCTCATCGCCCTCCCAGAGAAACCCGAGACTGTTCCCCCCACGCTGCTAAGTGAAGTAAAAGGCAGAGCTTTCTCCCCCGTGTTGCAGAAAATACCTGTCTTCCCTATTAAGTGACTGAGCCTGGAGTTGCTTATGCCTTTCATCCATCTGCTGTCAATTTAACTGGCTCCACTAGCTAGTGGCTCCTTCTTATGACCTTGCAAGAATTTACAAAACCTGGTTTCTATAAAAATTAAGGGGCGATCCCCGTGTTTACCCTCTTGCTCAACTAACCATGTTTTGTTACTACCAGCTAGTGCTAGAATATATCCACATCTCCCCCACCTCCGACTCAAGCCTGCATCTGAGAAGACCCGATGACTTGGCCAAGATTTCCAGCTGCTGAAGTTACCTCAGTGGATCCATTGCTGTGGCGTATCTGCAGTAGCTTTGCCTGGACCGCTGCGTTTCTGGAAGCCTGGAGCATAAGTACAGTGCTGAGGCTCTGCGGCCTGTCAGACTAGGTCTGGCAGATCCGGGGAGAGCCTTCGCAGCATACGCACCACACGTTTGGTCAGAGTGGGTGTCCAGGGCCCAGGCTGCTTTTTAAGCCCCTGATTTGCACCACCTGGGCAGACTGACACAAGCCTGACGCTTCCCTGACTCAGTGGACTTATTATGCATATGTTAATCTGGGGGGACTGTGCACACGTCTGTCTGGGAAGTTGCAATCAACCAGCACCTGAAAGGCCGACAGCTAGAGAAGAGATTGATAGTATTTATGTGTGTATGTATATAGCAGAAGGAATTGTTTTTTGTGGCTGTGTTGAATCTTTCAGCTAAGACTGACTGCAATGCAGGATTGGCTGGCTTTACTGCTGTGTGAGGTTCCACATACAGTGCGCATATGTGTATCAGACCACATAACTGAAAATAGGGTTTTCTCTAGTAACATTTAGCCTTAGTTTTCCAAATGAAGACATTGACTTGCAGCAAGACAGCCTTTTACAGGATGGAACTGTAAGTATTTATTTACCCAGGGTGTAATTTTTTATCTTTCATAAGAATGCAGGTATCAGCTGCTTAATTACAGGATTATGTATGTAAACTTGCACTTTATAAAAATTTGGAAGTAAAACCTTTGCCTAACAGCAGCCTTATTCTTGGCAATGAAGTTCCATCTACAGAAGCCTTTCATGTGAGAGACATGTCCCACATGTGAGTTAATTGTTACAATTCAATAAATACTTTACAAAAATAATGCTAGCTTTTAAAAAAAATTAAGACATTTTAACTCACCAATAGTTCCTCCCAGACAGCTTCCTTAAAGAATAGCTTCTTCTGTAGGACACTGTGCATGATAAATGGGGGAAAAGGGCTGGTTGCATGCCTTATCTCAGGGAACTTAGAAACATGTATTCCACTTTTTGTGTTCTTTAAAAAAATAAATTACTTTCTTAAAAGAAAGAAACAAGCAGACCTAAACACTCTTCACATTAAAAACTGGGAAGCAACTGTGATTTTTTTTTCTTTCCTTTGACATGGTTTCCTTCTCTGGCCTCGCTCCTCTAATGACTTACAGCATGCTTAGTTTACAGGTAGCTGCCCTGAAGATCTGCTCCCCGGCCCAAGACGAAAGCCCTGACAGCTGTAGCTCCGGATCTGAGATGTCTCCAGGAGTGGGCTGTTTGTAACTCTTGCAGAACCACTGCATTGGGACTTCTTCTGCTCCGTAGGAAAACCACGGCTATGTCTCCCTGCAAGCCTACCCCAGATGGACTGCGAGACCTGAGCTAGAAGGTAAGAGGAAGAATTCCAAGAAAAAATTGCTAGTAACTGTCTATATTCACTTTTGAGTATTACCCTTCCAAAAAAAATTTCTTCCTTTCTTAGATATGACTAATCATGAAATCAATTATAGAGAAAACTGATGCTGTAGGTGCATTAATCTTGTAAACCATTCCCATATGGAAGAGTACACTCCTCAATCCTATTGTTTATAACAACTTTTAAATATGTGCCCTCCTCAGCTGGGGCCTTGGGGACTGATGGTGATGGCAGCTGCCCCCCGTCCCGTCCCCCCCCCCCCATGTTACAGTTGGGGAATAAAATGAAATGCACATTATTAAATGAACATTATTGCAGTATAAGATCCTACCAGGACAAGTTTTATGTATGTCTGTATGTAAAAATAGGTGTGTGTGAGACAGAGACATATGTGTTTATAAATTACACACACTATGAAAAATACTTATGTATTATATTACAACTATATACATTCATTAGAAAGAAACTGATCAACCCCTGTCAAGGAGACAATGCAGCAGCCGTTATCAGTTCTTTGGCATCCAGGAAGTGAATGCTATTTTGTGCCTGAAGAGGAGGAAAATCTTCTCAGTATTCCCTTGCTTCTTGAAATTGCTTGTAGTAGTCTTCGTCTGAAGGGTTTTCTGTACACTTCTGCCCATTGTTTGGAGGCCGAGCTTCATTGTATCGGCTCCAGTCACCTTTGCATATAATCCAAGGCAGAATGTCCACTTTGTAATGGAGTTCTGCTGAGAATTCGATGCTGATCAGGTTTGGTGTACCTGCCCCTTTCCCTCTGGTAATCAGCTGCATATTATCATCATAGCAGCAGTGCTGTGCCGCAAGCGTTGTGCTTTCCAAAGACAGCATGGAGCGGATGCAGTATCGTGCAGTGGGCTTGTAGATCTCCAGTTTTTCCTTTGGACCACTTGCATCCTTCCAGCGAAAGTTTTTCCTCTTAATTCGATCATAGATTTCAGCAGTGCTGTATGCAACTTCTCTGGGGTAGGAGCATGGGCAGCTGGGAAGATCGTTGACCACTTTGTGCATATATTTCTTCAAGAACTCGCTTTTGCAGCTCATCCATCTTTCACAGCTATCAGTATCTGTTTAAGGGCAGGAAATGGAAACTTAAGATAAACTACTGCAGCATCCCAGTTCGTATGATCAGTGATAACAAATGAGTAAAGCGTAACTGTTCAGCACCAGTGCTTTGCTTAAGAAAGGAAGGGCAGTCAGAGCTTGCCTCCCTGCCTGCAATGTGTTAATGTGCTGTCTTGTCAGATAAAGAAATCACACGTGTGACTGGCTTTAGGGCCTCAGGCAGTGCTAGTCTGAATTACTGTGCAGCACCACGCCAGTAAGAATCTCTGACATTTCTTCTACCTGGCAAATTCTAATTAAGCTGCTGATATCCCTATGCAGCACAAGAGACACTATCACGGGTTTACAAGCGACAGAACTGAAATAGGGAAATCACAGTGATTTGATGCCAGTCTCCAGTTCAAAACCCTAGTCCACACGCTCAGCAGATTCAGATGTTGAAGGATGAAGTTTCTCATGACGCTAGAAATACCGAAATGGCAAGCAAGGCCTGGATTACTTTTTCTGAAGTTTGTTACTAAGCCCTAATTCAGCAGTCTTTCTTTTAACTAACAAATACTTTTTTTCTATTTGGTCTCCATCTTCCCAAAGGGGTATTTCAAGCAGCTGTAGTTCAAACGTGGAGACTGACAGCTGGCAAATGCAGCCAAAAGTGATTCAGATGCTAAAAGGGCATAATGTGACATAATATCAGAGTGTCTGTACATTAGGAGGATTTAATGGCACCAGAGCCATGACTTATAGCTGGGATTAAAGAGATTTATAGACTAGTAGCATATTTAACACTGGCACTTTGTTATTTTGCAAGAGACTTGGGAGAACCCAGTTAAACGTCTCCTACCTAAAACATTATTTAAGGTGTCTGTATCATGCTACGGGCTTTCAAAAAAACGTGCACATCTTGCTCCACACTTACTTAACAGGACTCTGGAGTAAGGCAAGGACTGGGACCTAAAACTCTTACAGCAAACATTCTTGCAAAATATTTACTTAGTGATCTGTGTCCTGTTTGTCTATCTCCTTAAAGAGTCCTATCCCGGCTGTCATTTACTATTGTGCTCTACCACCATAGGAGGGAGGTGCTGGATTACATTATTTATCCAATTAGTCCAGCATCCAGTGTCTAAGCGTGGCCACATTATGGTTTCATTGGAGGGATGAAATCAGAACATTATAGAGGTTGGGCTGAGGTTTAGATAGATCAGTATCAAGTCATGCCCTATAAAATTGCTTTGGCTAGCCCCACCGCAGCACACACAGTTATAAAAGCTATGCATGCTCATAAAAGTCATTGTCATTTTTTAAAATGTGACAGCTGTACCTAAAATACTTTTACAGTATCTTCCAGTCGAGGCTATTTCAGCAAAATGCTAAACAATGTTTGATTTTTTTCCCCCTCCATTAGTGTGGAGCCTTACAGCTCTTTTCTGAACGAGGACAGAGAGAATCACCATTTTATAATGAAAGAAGCACAGAAATTTGCTATGACTTAAGAGGAGAAAGATTCTATGCCAGAAGCAAGCTAAGGTTCAGATCGTAAACTTAAGCAAGATAATAAATGGCCATTATTACTGACATTTTTAATGATAAACTCAAAATCTTGGTCCCGCAGTGAGAGTCAAAACAGGATAACCTAAGGAAGTCCTTTATCTATTACTGAAAGATTAACTAGGCTGCTTACCAACTTCAAACAGTTTGGTAGCGTTGAAGTCTTCACTTCCTGCAAGTAAGCTCACTTCTGTGGCGGCTGTCCGGAAGGTATCTTCGATCCCTAAGACAAACACGTGTTAGTGGTGGTGGTGGTTTCCTATTAAAACACAATGCAACCAACTGCCTCCCTGCCATCCCCTCCTTCCCCAGTTCTGCAAGGTGCTTTTGTTTGGCAGGGCAGTAACCTGAAGTTCCTGCTGGAGGGAGTGTTCATGTGAAAGTGTAATGACCAAGGAATCTGTGGTGTTAGGAAGATAAAGCATTAGCTTAGCCCAAAGGTCCAAAGTTTTCAAGTTTTAGAGCTTAGGTTACATTTAAGCAACAAACTGGTCAGTTATGAGCCCAGTGCAGGGACAGCAGCGAGAGAACCAATTCTGTTCCTCCTCTTCCCAATGCAAGGCTTGCCAGCGTCTCCCAGTAATTCAGGTAGGAGCTTTGCACACTCTTCACCATCAGCCACCTGGTCAGCTTTATGTGACCAGTGTCTTTTCCAGAGCATGTATCACAAGTGACTGACAAGATAAAAACAAGCATCCTAATGGAAGCTCTAAAGCCCTGGGTAAAATGTGACGTCTAAAGGACACAGCCTTTGTGCCCCTTTCTCAAACACAGCGACATGCCTGAAGACGGGTGATTAAGTTTGTATCCGTATGCGGGCAACCATTTTTCAGGAAGTACGAGGAAGAATGCTGTTACAAGACGACTGGCGCTTGTTGGTCTCTCCCAGTGCTAGGCAGTTGAAAGTAGGCGAGAGATAAATAACCTCTCCAGTTGAGCCCATCCCTCACCACCTATAGCAATCAAATAAAATATCAGGATCTTAAAATATCAGGATCTTCCAACAACCTCCAGTTAAGTGTTTGCTATCAGTAGAGAGAAACACGGATTGCCAGAAAATGTATTAATTGATCTGGCCAAAGTAAACATCCTTTCATTGCTGCTTTAGTTTGGCCTACCTACCAGCCTAATGCTTCCCTAACGTTTCTGTGCCATCTAGCCTTAAAACAAATGTCTCTTCAAAGACGCATTTGAACAGGTTTCTTTTTTTTTTTTTTCCCTCTCCATTGAATTAAAGACCTCCAAAGAGAGCAGAAAGCTCTTTAATACGTGATAACTACATGGTTAATAATGAAGTCTGCTCACCATCCATCTTCTTGCCAATGAACTTTCTCCTGATCTCCTGAACTGGGGCATAATAGTGGCTTGCAAAGCTTCAAAACAGCCTCAGGCAGCTTTTCAATAAAATTATCATAGGGTTTTGCCTTAACTCCAGCAGTAGATGCAGAATAATAGATACCCAAGTACCCATTACAAGGCAGTAATTCACTGCTGGAATTATAAACAGCAGAAGCGGAGCTTTGCCCTTGTAATTTTAAAAATGTCAGCACAGCCTCAAACAGTGAATATATTTTGCTTGCTGATCGTTGGGGGTCTGTTATATGACATAATATATTCTTTCAAGTTTGCCACTGTTTGATGCTAGCTGGTAATAAATACTGGAGAATATAACTGGGGGCTACATGCTTTCTTCTGGAATTAACCCTTTATTACTGAGGTTTTAGGATGTATGAGAGCATCCAGAAACACTTTCCTGAACTGCCTAGCAGCCATTACCTTGCAATGGACACACGCATCTGTCTGCGAGTGAGAAACTTCTCTCCAACTCTTTCACTGAGGCTCCTAAGTCTTCTCTCCAGCACTGCTGACATTTCATTTCCCATCAAAAAAACCTGACCTCCAGTTTAAGAATTTCTGCCTTTCTGTGTCATTAAGTAAACTCGGTGAAATGCATACCACTACGGCATGTGTTTTTACTTCTCTCCGACCTTGGGAAGTAATGAAATTGCACATATCCCATGCATTGCGGCAACTACTGCATCACTGCATTACAAACTTGCCTAAATCCAAACAGACAGCAGCATTTAAAGAACATCATGGGACAGTTTTCCATAGCAGCTTTGAATTTTTATGATGTAGGCTTGAGTGCTCAGCCCTGCTTTCACCAAAGCGAAAACTGCATGATGGTAAGAACACCTCCGTTACTGGCATTTAAATGTCAATGACTGCAGATGGGTAGGAGCTAGGGTAAGGCTCCTTGGCCATATTTTCTGAATACATTCAAGCCAAAACTGTATATTCCTTCATCCCATTGTGCACAGCTGTTGCAGGACCAAACTTGCTGGTTATAATTCTCCAATTATCAAGCAAAATGTAATGAAACAGAGATGACATTTCCACCTTAACATTGACTTTCTAGGACAGGAGATTTTGTAGCTTAATGCCCAATAAACCCAAAATCTCTGGCGTGAAACGCAAAGCAGTATTTAAAGTATTTTTTTCATATTAATACACATGGAGTCTTAAAGCAACTCTGTATACATTAGACACAAAAAAGCCATATAAACGGAGGGGGGGGGCGCTATTTGTTCACAGCACAGGCATGCCCATTCACTGCACAGCAAAATATGAGCTCGCTGAGGTAACAGTCAGCACAGCTGTTTTGAAATTCTAAAATTAATACAAATTTGTTTCAAGAGACTAGATTACACCCTCTGGAATACGAAACGCACTGTGCACAAAAATGACTGCCGTAACCTAAAGAAAGCCTGTATTTGTCTTTTAAGTCCCAGGGGAATGTAGACTGCATCTAGCAGCATATTATTACTAGCCAAGAACCTGCCATTTCATGGCCCTGAAAACCAGCGTGTCTCTTCCCACCGAAATGCTTACCTAGCCAGGGAAGAAAGGGGCCCTGGACTCTGTGTACAGGAGGGCTCTCCTCCCCGCCCTCGACCGCCTCTCCCCACTCCCCTCTGACAGCGGTTCACGTGAACGTGATCACACCTGGGCAGTTGGGCCTGTCGCAGGTCCGTGACTCAGTGGCAGTGCAGGCATACCCGCAGGACCTCGTTCGCTTCTGATTGCCGCTCCCACAGGTGACGCTACAAAGGGACCACGGGCTCCAGTCTCCCTCACCATCAATATAATCTGTGTAAGAACAAAGATGAGGAAGGAAATGAAGAAACAAAACTCCTACTACCCAAAACTACTGTGTAGTGTTTTTTATTAAGAAGGCAAAACAAGAATGGAATCCAGATGTCTCTACCTGAAGCTCGGGCTAAATGCCAGGCGTAAGCCTGCTGTTTAAATGGTTTTCACACTTGATGCTCCTCAGGGAAATGCATGCAACATTATTTGAAAAAATATTTCCTTTCTCTTTTGACCTTTTGGCAGCTGAGAATCCTCAGCTGCAAAGCTGGGTCATGAACTAACAGTACACATCTATTCACATAAGTTCCCTGTATATAGGAATATGTTTTCTGACCACAGATTAATCAGGCGCAGGATAAATGAAGTTTTCTTTTTCTTCTTTTCAAAACACACAGCAATGGCACAACAATACTCACTTACTTAATTTTTAGGACACAATGAATGTTGGACTATGGGAGGCTGAGGGTCATGCGTGAAAATTGCAATTCTGTTTTTTTCAGTCCCTTGAACAGGAAACTGCTATTACAGGAATACCCCCCTGAATATAGGGAACCGCATATGCATCTTGCACCCAGAACAAGAAGCAATTTGTAGTATTTCATGCAAATTGTTAAAAAACAACAAATCTGACTGTTTACTAGCAGGAACCTTCTGAAAACGAAATGCGACTTTATTCTCTTCTGGTAGACAGCCAAGGGCAAAGGATACCAAGGCTGCACCACCGTGGCTCGGTGCCACTGTAAGTATCTAAACCCCTTAGAACCAGTCTCCTTTGTTTGCAGAGTTAACTGTTGCACGTCCCACCTTGTGAAGGCCACCAAATGGAGTCCATGAACCAATCCCAGTTTTCTTGCCTTCCCACCAGCCTCCCCAGCTGAGTGTTGTCTCTCGCTAGGGAATGTCTGGCTTAATGCATTTCTTCGCAACCTACAGGAGATGTTTAACTGACCCTGTGATCATAACTTGCAGACTTTGCTCATTTGGGTTAAACCAGCATCGGTAGCAAAGCAAAATTGGGTTTAGCGACTCTTGAGCCAGCCCTGCTCTATAGCTATAGGCTGAACGTGTATGTACAGGCAAGATACAGGGACAGATCCTTGCCTGCGCTGGCCTCTGTGCTACACGCGATTCCTGCTCCCCCCCCCCACTGCCATGCTGTCTGTGGGCTTCCTGAGCTGGTTAGTAGAACACGTAACTTGATTTGTACCATATGTAATGACTGACGACAACTCTGTGGGGTGCTATTAAACATTTATTGCCAGGAGTATGGGAAGGTTATATATCTCACTTGTAGCAAGCTGCCTAGATGCGAGTTCCTCGTGGCAGGGACCTTACATGCTTTTCCTCCTTTTCTTACACTGCTGCGGAGCGGGAAGCCACCACACTTGAATCAGGTGTCCATGGTGTGATGTGCGTGGGAACACGGCTACCGTCTGTGTGCAAAGACCTGCGATTCTGGGATTTGCCAACAGGCGGGCGCTAAGAGGCATAAGACGTCTTAGGAAAATGTGATCTGCCCTCTCTCCCTGGCCCTGCTCTCCTTCCTGGCGCTTTTCCAACTCTGAATTTTTTTCTCTATGTGGCTGCACGTTGAGCAGGTGCAACACATGTCAAAGAGCCCAGGCAGGGAGGCCCAGGGAGGGCAGGCAGAGCCGTGCGGTGCTTTTTGGCAGGGGCAGGACGAGGGAGATAGAGCCGTGAAACGTGTGAACAGCTCAATGGGTGGAACTAGCATAAAAGCCCCACACGGGCAGGATCTGCTGCTACATCCTCCTGGCCAAGGCCGGGGCACACGTCGTTTTAGGTTAGTCAGAAGGCCAGGAGTCTTTTCCAATTAGTAGGGTGCTCTGGCGTACGGCAGAGAGCTCTAGGATAATTTTTAGGCCTACCTACCTAGTGTTTATACTGCACTATGAAACACACAGTATCTACTATTAAATATACCACGTTAGATTTTTCAGCTGGAGCTCAACCGGTTCTTCCTATTTTTACATTTGTAATTCTTATTATTTTTTTCCGACCACAATTATTTGTGAAAGCAATTTTTTTTTACCTAAAGAAATAACTACCTAATATACGAATTCTTGGCAATAAAGTGTGCCCACAAATAAATGCAGGTGCAAAAAGAAGGGACAGACTTTAATCTTCTGGCCATAAAATTTAATACATATGTATGTGTTTAAATACACCATTCCACGAAAAGTCTCTCTCAATTGTTAAGGCTCTAGGACTTAAAGTTAACCAAAACAGGGGAAAAATAAGACTGCATCAGTGCATGACAGCCACTCTGCAGTATCTAGGGACCGCAACAGAAGTGCCAGGGTAGACGTTCTGTGGCTTTGAAACCCTACTAACTAAAAATCTTCTGTATTTACATACAACTTAAATCGCAGAGGCTCCGAGCTACCTGTGAGCACGTATTAGTTCACCTCCCTTGAGTCACTCCCATGTGGTAGTTACAGCCTGTTGGGGCAGTGAATAACTGTAGCTCCTCTCTGTTTCTAGTTTCTGCAACTGTTTCATACAACAAGCTGAAAACAATTGTTTTCGCCATGACACATCTGGAAGAATTACACACGCAAATACACAATGTTCCTGCTGCATATGCCACTCCCCACACATGCACCAACATAATTCATCTTATTTGTGTATCCACCAAATACTACCACGTTTTAGATCTTGCTTATTTATCCAATAATTATATTTTGGTTCCCAAACCACCGCATGATTCTAAATTTGTACTTATCCTTACTCTAAAAATAAATATGAAACCTTGTTTCCTTTGCTTTTAAAAAAAGTACACTTAGGACTAAAAAAAAAGTCCTCTTATGGGATAACTGGTATGATTTTCAAGATTATAGACTTACTAGTGGAATGCAGCTACCACAGTACAGCTTGTGCATCTGCACAGATTTGTATTTAAAAGCTGATGAACAAAAGCCACATGTTGAAAAATTCTATTTTGCTTGGCCTACTTTCAGCGATGCCTCACCATTCTCATTTCCCCCAAACTCGTTTTTACAATCCCAAGATGGCCATAAGAGGCCTGGAACGCAAACTTACCATACTCTGGCTGCTCCTTGGACTCAAATGTCCGGTGACTGGGTGCATGACTATCCCACCCACCGAGAGGGTTTAGGAAGTTGCTGTCCTCAGTAGTGCTGTCATACTTGTAGTCCTGGTCACCGCTGCTCATGCGAGTCAAGGTGGAGGACCTCTGCCACCAGTTTCTCCAGTCAGGTGATGGGACTGGCCAGCTAGGCTTGCTGCTCTCTTTCTGCAGATCCTTGTCTGTCTCGGTGTCGGGGCCATCCACCACTTCAATGGTAACCTACGGGATTCAAAATAGACCAGCCTGTCCGTCAGTATCTCCTCCTAGTCAGTGGGAAACAGCGAAGACAAATGACTGCTGTTGCCTTGCAAAGGGGCTGTGTAATACTGTAGGGTTCGCATGTTGTAAACCATATGCGGATTACTGAGCCCAGAGACATGCAGCGGCTGAGTGATTCCTTCTGCTACCTCTGCTGAATCAGACCTTGGAACAAAGGCTAGGCAAAATCCCGCACAAAATAATAACCCATGCTGTGCCTAAAACCTTTGCAGCAGAATTTTGTGCCTTATGGGGAAAAGATGTTTAAACCCGAACATATATGAACAGGAAAAAGAAACCCAACTCTGTTACTCTAATTACATTGAGGCTGACTTTGAAGCGAGCATGAAGCACACCAGCGTGCAGAGCCTGTTCCAAGGACTTGGACTGACTCAAGACAGGGCTAAGCAAGTCCACGAGTGCGAAGGTGGAAGACGCAGAGCCCAGGGTCTCTGCCGGGTGTGCATCTGCCTTGCCCTCTAGCGGCAGCTCAGCCCTTCCCCTTGCACGGCCTCCCCGCAGCACCAGCGTTTCCATCGCACAACGGCGTGGGCTGTCACTGCTGTGTGAAACCACGCTCTGCGGTGATGAGAGCCAGCAGCTCTTTCAACCAGCGCCGAGTAAGTCACTTGCTGCTAAGCCCTCTGAAGTAGGTCCTCTTTCTGTGCTGGAGACTATAATGATACACAAACCCATTTACGGTTTCCACAGAAGCCCAGAGCCAAAATTCAAAGTTTGCTGCCCAATTCCCTCACAGACATCGTGAATGTAAATGTAATTCTGCATAGGAACAACCCTTGATTACTCCTCTTCTGTGCTGAACAATGTGTAATTACGAAACTTTTGGATAAATACTGTGCATACATATAGGTGGCTATTTAGATAGAAATAGGAACTCGCTATCAGAAACCTTGGCTCTGTGAGTCATGCAAGCATAGCGTGGCCACAGATAAATCATGAAATGCTCTGATGCTTCATGCTAATGTGACTCGGTGATTACATTGGACTGGCTAAACAACCATGATATAGAATTGACTATCAGATATACCTAGAATGTTTAATAGGTACAGAGGTATTCTTCATGTTTTATAAATTTACAAAGGAGTCTTCCGAGACAGTATTCCATGATAATTGGGTTGTGTAAAACCAGGAAAAACAGAATAATGCACTATTATGCTAAAAGTAATTTATATAGCTCTATGGATTTGCATTTTGGATAAAAGGTTTAATTTTATACAATTGTTATGAGTAAAATCACAAGACACACGCAAAAAAAGAAAGAAAAGAGTGTCTGTGTTTCTTCAGCTACCTGTGATCCACAGAGGAGTGTGACATAGGAAGCAAACCAGAACTGCTGCCGTAGCTTCGTAGCTGCAGACACAGCTGCACAGACAAGACAATGCCCACGCATCCTTTTTTGGAGAAAGGAGACACTGCATCTATTTCATGCTTTGCATTTGACCATAGACCAAGCCATTGAAATGAAACAACTTTGAGGCTACTAAGAAGCTCCACTGGGAGAAAGAGCAAGAGCGAGGGAAAGTGCAGTTGTCAGCCTAATAGCATCTTTACACAAGAGATATTTTACTCCCAGACTAAATACGGAATTGGAATGATTACTTCATTAAACCTCAGTTTCTACAGACCAAGAATTAAAATGGATTTCATAAGTTTGAAAACATGAGGGTTAGTTCAGGGATTCAATATTGTTGCATCTATCCAAGCAAAACAGAGTTTTCACAATAAGTGAAAGGAAATAGTGTTACCGAGCGGCTAACACTGTGCACTGCTGGCCAGTCGCAGGGCTTTAGTACTGCCCACGTGAAAAATAGTATGACTCTAGTACTTTAGTGGCAAGTGTTTTTAAGACCACATTAACTCTGTAAGCAATGACTCAGCAAAGTGAAAAAAAAAAAACCCAGCAAAAAAACCCCCAAACCAAACAAAACGCTCTCGTAAAAAAAGGCAGGGGGCACTTGATAATCATTCCATTTGCTTTGGTAAGCTGTAGTTATATGATAGTGAATCAGCATGAACTCGCATTATTTCAGCCAGGTACAGGTTGAAGAACCACAGGGAGTTGATTTAAAATACTTATTCAGGACGCCAAGTCAGTTTAAGCAAAAGAGGGTTTGTAGGGACAGAGAAACTTCCGCTGACCGATGTGCTACACTGGGGAGGAGAGGCAGGTGTAACGCACAAACTTCCAGCGTCATGAGACCTCATCAGACCTCCAACAGCACTGCCACTAACTTACTTTCAAGACTTGTCTGTGCAATCAGATATCCCTCTTCAGTCTGTTTTTACTACCAAGGAGGCTTATTACAAAGGCCTTTAAAATGAGTTTTCCAACACACAGCCTATTTAAAAACCGAACATAACAAAAGCAAAATGCAATGTGGTTATCTGACACACACCTATATTCCTCTCTCTGCTGCTTTCAGCTTTAATTACCAAGTTATTTGTTTAACATGTGGCATAAAAACCATAGAGTGAAAGAAATTCTATAAAGAATCCTGGGATTGTCTGAATTGCCACTCTTGGAAATAAAAAAAAAAAAAAAAAGACAGCTTCAGTCGACTCTAGTTCTGTTTGTTTTCAGGGACTCAGCTATGCTCTGCCCAGCCCCATTTAACTCTAATGGACCTTCCAGAGGCAGGGAGGAAATCAGTGAGTAATCCCTCCATAGTATGACCCGAAAGTTAGGGCAGAGGTGTGAGAAGAGGCCGCTGCTTTGGGCGAGCAATTGCTCCCCTATCCCAGTCTAAAATTTTGAAAAAATCAGCATGCACTAGATTTTTCCCAGTACTTACAGATAGACTTAACAACATTAGCCCATGACTATACATATTCATATACATGACACACAAACACGTATCTTGTTTCATCGGTTTCTATACTGGATGTTCTTTTTATAAAGGAAAAAAAGAAATCAGATCTAGAACTAGAGTCATTAAAAATGGGCATTTAAAGCAGCTCCGGAAAAGCTTTCATGCTGTATAACTACTCCAACAAAAACATGTTCTCTCAACTGTTTTAAAGACTTCATTTTCTCTGATTTCTTCTTCCAGTGATTATCAAAACTCTAAAGATGATTTATTTTTTTCTCAAGCTTCCCAAAATGTCTGTGGTAACATCATTCTTGTATAAATCCACAATCATCTCCAGAAGTATTCAAATCTAAAATGAAACCACTTCTTTTATAGTCGTGTGAGCTATAAATAAGAATGTTCCTCTAAAAACTGTTAAAAACAATTGGCATAGGTACATTAAAACAACAGATTTTCAGTTAATTTCTAATGAAACAAATGTATTGAGCACAGATGTCTTGAGACACCAACATCCAATTTTCTCCTGGCCAAAAATATACAGAAGATAAATATTTTCCCCGCCTGCTGGAGTGCACAAAAAGTTCTGTGTACTTCGTCCTGTTTACTGAGACAATGTTTCTGAACTCACTTTAATGGTGTAAACATTGCCCTAAGCAACTGGAAGATTATGTTTCAGGAAGAACTACATTTGCAATATTGTGCAAGCAGTGGATTCTATGACATTTCTATCCTCTGTTTCCTTCATGCAACTGATGCAAATTTGCAGTGCAGAACTTGCCATTCCATAAAGGTGGATATGTGCAAGTCAGCAATGAGGTAACTACAACAGCAGAACAGAAATGAGTTCATTAGAAGACAACATAATGGTAAATTTAGGTTTAAACCACATAACAACTTCAGTTAAAATGGTATCAGTAGTGACACCAATTTACTTCCGGTTATGTCATGACAGCTCACTTTTAGAACAGTTTTCTGGACTTGATGAAAAAAAAAGTGAAGGACCCTCAAAATTTGCTGGGAACAAAGAAGACAACGGGACTCAAAACCTGAAATTTGTATTTAATGTTGTCAATTCTAGTTGGACTCTCTGATGGGCCTAACTGAACCCCAGAATTAAAAATCTGGTCCGAAACCCAGCTCTGAATTTTGCACTCTGCAGCAACCTCTCGTTACACCATCACATTAAGAAATCTGTGCAGAGGTAATAACAGCCCTGGTACTGAAAGCGGTTTAACCATGGCCCTCTAGCACCCTGCTCTGCCTAGACCAGTCTCTCCAGCTTGCTAAGAGGACTAGCTAGTTCCCGGCATGGCTATGCCATGCTTTTGGTGCTGCAGCTAGCTCAGCGAAGCAGGCATGCTGACCGGGGAGACGGTCTTGGGAGCAGGGAGTTCTCCATGGTACAGACCCAGCCCACGGACCAAGAAAATGAACATGTGCTCTCTGCTTTTCTGGGCCTTAATTTAATGATAGAGACAGTTGCTTTGCTACTACCTTAAACTATTGAGCCTTAAAGGCATTACAAGAAATAAGCACTACCGGAGCCCTCCAATTCTTACTCTGCTAGACTGGGGATGAGATGTACTGGGCAGAGCTCAGTATTACAGATACTGCTGAGTCTTTTGTGACGATACCGAGAGGGTGTTGCTTTCCAATGCAGTGAAACCAGCAGCTTCAAATGACAAATATATATCTAAAAAATATGTCTAATAAAATGTGTTAAAAGTGACGTGCTATAGATGGAAGTGAGGGAAATGGCCATGGATGAACCCAGAGAAGAGTTGGTTTGAAGTCTGCAGTTCTTTTTCAAAAGCAGATCATACAGCCTCGTTTCTCTGTAGCTGTGTAAGTTCCTAGAGTGGGTGGTTCTGTGTAGATTTTTTTTTAAGAGAAGGTAGAAACTGAACAGATATCAAAGAGAATAAATAAAGCTAACACAGCAGCTCTGGAGTGGCATGACTGGTGGATATCGCCCACAGGCCTCATGCAAAATGATAAAGATAACACATCACCAAGCAGGCAGCATTAACTTCCTCTGGCTTAAAATCGCTCCTATCAATTACTACCAATCCCGCGACTCAAAGCGAGGATAATAAACACAACCGATTTAATCGTATATTGATTTACTTCAGTTTTCCAGGGCACATCAACATGTTTTTAGGACGGGAATCCTACCTAACTCGGCACAGTTTCTACTTGGAACTTGTCTCCTCATCCAAAACGTTTAAAACATCCATCGCAACTGGAACTCACCCAGCTGTGTTTCAGGTATACCGTTGTGATCAAGCTTGATCAAGATTCAAGTTCTCTGAAGAGCATTAATATCAACAAAATGCCCTTGCCTGACAAAGAGTAAGGAGTTTTCCCCTTTCTGCTCATTTGCCATAGTGTCGAGCACTGCTAGGAAAGCAGCAAAGCAGTGGGACAACAGAGCGCGGCGCTCTACCTGCTACAGTACACAAGCCTGGGAAACCAGGAGTAAAAAGAAAAGGGGAGGGACAAGAGCAAGAGTTCAACTGCAAGTTGAAGCATCTGGCTCCAGACGGAGGATCGGCTGCAGAGAAGAGATAAGAGGTTGTAGAAGGCTGGTTGGAACAGATGAGAAAAACCCATCAGAAATGGAAAATAAGCAGGTTCCTCCCATGTGACTTCGTTCTGTTACCCAGGAGTAAGAACAATTTTGTCTTACTCTGCATAATAACCCTGCCCAATTACAAGGTCTGCATGGGCATCCCTTGGCTAGTTCATCAAATGAGTGCAAACCTACACGAAAGGGATTTTCCACTTGTGAAAGGAAATACAAAGAAAACCTGTGATCAGTTTTTGTAATTACCTGCTCATCCGGAAGTCTTCCAGGCATTGACAGAATTGTTAAGAAGTTAAAACAAAAAAGAAGAAAGCAAAATACCCCAAACCAAACAGCCAGCCTTTGCTCAACAGCCGCTACTGGAGTTACTCTCAAACAACCAGCGTGGAAGCAATGCTAAAGCATAAAATGCCACTTGAAATGATGGGAGATTTTACAAGGCTAGAATGCCACAGAAAGACCAGTAAGTGTCGTCCTGGTCTTGCATGCAGAGAGTCAAATCGCATTTGGATTACTGC